>NC_046657.1:42641603-42660209 GCF_010883055.1 Belonocnema kinseyi
TCTGAAAAATCTCTATCCCATCCACACACTACTCCTTTCCCCTGCCGAGTGAGTCACGCCTACCCCGAAAGGGAAATGGCTTAATGGTGTAATAATAAAACAAATGCATTAATGTGATTTTAAAGTGATTTACCTTGGATTACAAGTGGACTAACTTGGATTACGATTCGATTAATCCGATTGTAAGTGGATTGTCCTGGACAAGTGGATTACCGTGACTACAAGTGGATTGCCCTGAATTCAAAGTAAATTACCCTGGCTTACAAGTGGATTTCCCTGAATTCAAAGTAAATTGCCCTGCCTTACAAGTGGATTACCGTGGGTTACAAGTGGATTGCCCTAGGTTACAAGTAGATTACCTCGAATTGCAAGTGGATTAATTAGTTCAAAGTGGATTTCTCTGACTTAAAAGTGAACTATCGTGGATTATTGCGGATTACGAGTGGATTAATCCGCTTGAAAGTGGATAACCCTGGGTTACGAGTGGATTACCTTGGGTTACGAATGGATTACGTTGGATTTCAAGTGCTTTAATCCTATTCAACGTGGATTTCTCCGACTTAAAAGTGAATTATCCTGAATTAAACTGGATTACAAGTGCATTAATCCGTTTAGAAAGTGGATTACCCTGGGTTACAGGTGGATTACCTGGGTTACAATTGGATTACCGTGAATTTCGAGTGGATTGCCCTAGGTTAAAAGTTGATTACCTTGGATGCCAAGTGGATTAATGCGATTCAAAGTAGATTACTTCAACTTAAAAGTGAATTATCCTGGATTACAAGTTTATCACTCTAGATTATTCAAATAATCCTGATTACAAGTTCAAATAACCAACCGGTTCATCAAATTACCAGAGATATTTACCCCTCGATTTAGCTACAATATTTTGTTCACCAAATAGTAATGATTGATTAAATGTTTTAAAAGTTTGAATTTAATTAATTTAAATTACTCTTGAAAGTAAAATCTCGAGAGATATTTTTTATTAAATCAGAAGCTTGTATTTTCTGACAAAGGAGAGTTTAATTGGACCATAAAAGACACTTTGCTTCGTTAAGATCTGGAATTAATTGCAGAAAATTAATTGTAATTATTTCCAAAATTACAATATAAAGTCCATTTCAGCTCGGTTTTAATGACACCAAGTGTAATCAATTCGAGTTCACGATGAGCGATTAAAAAATATAAAAATGTGTAAGTACTTGGATTATTACACAAGGGGAACCAGTTCTGCACCAAATAATCACAGAACCGTTCCGTTCTGAACTGGTAAATATCGGTCAACCCGGACACGGATTTTTTTTAAACAGGAAGTCACACATTGTTTCAATCGATTTTTTTGGTGGTTTTTAATCATTTTTTATCATTTTAGAAGGCCAGAGAAATTTCGGAAAAATTCTATTTTTTTAATTTTGGTTATTTTTTGTTGTTCACTTTTTACGGATTTTGAGCAGAAATGAATTTTTTTTAATTTCAAATTTACGGCTTAAAAATTATACCTTGGAATTGAGACCATTTTTGATTAATTTTTATTATTGAAAGGCTTATTATTTTTTTGTTTAAATCGTAAACAATGGAAGTTTGAGCCCTTCATTTTTTTCTAACTTCCATCATTTAGTAGCTAGCCAGAAAAAATATTTAAAAAATCTAAAATGTAAACAATGAATTCCTTTTTTTTAAGTCCTCAATTTTTGAAATTGGTAAAATTTTAAAGCTTTGATAAAAAAATTCAGTTTAGTGGTTTTTCAAATTAACTTTGTTGAAGTTTGAAGTAATAATTTAAAAAAGTACATTGTTGAAGGATCCAAATTTCAAATTGGTGAATTTTGATCTCTTAAAATTACGAAATTTCGAATTCAAAAAATTAATAATTCTGAAAATTTATCGTGGGAAATTTATTTGTTTAAAAATAAACATTTTAAAATAGAAGCGTACAAAATTGAATAATTTAAAAATTAAAGTTTTAATATTTGAACAATTTAACACATCTTAATTTTACGACATGAAGAGTTAAGAAACTTTGAATTAATTAGGTTAGAAATAAAAAAGTTGAAATTCTAAAATTTGTATTACACAAATCTGAATTCAAAACGTTAAAATCGGAAATATTCCAAATTTAAGAATTTAATTTCTAAATGCAAATTTGAAAGCAATAACGATTAAAAATTCAGATTTTCAGTTAAAAATTTTGTTTAAAGCCCTGAATATATGAAATCCCCAAATTTAATGGATTAAAATTTAATGAATAATTTAATTATCATACGCTTAATTTGATTGAAATTATACGAATTTAATAACAAAAATTTTCATTTTTGTTATAAAAGTTTTTAATATATTTTCGCAATGCGAAAATAGCTACGGATTCTATTTTTAGGACATTATGGGATTTAAACAAATCTTAAACATTTGTCTCACCATTGGGCGAGTCAATAAAAAATTTTCAAATTTTTTATTTTTTGTGTATGGAAAAAAAAATTTGGCAATTTTTTGGGGAAAATAAAAACATTTTTCTTGGCAACTTCAGGTACAAATTAACAGAAATGCATCTTATGTAAACATAAATTTGCGGAACTTTGGTAAAAACGGCTCATGTTTCAGGATCCGTAAAAAATAGAAGAAAATTTTGTTTTAAACTAAAAAATATTTGTGTTTTATAGTTTATTAAAAAGACTAGAAAAAATTTAAAAACTTTTTTTTTGCAACTTTACGTACAAATCAACAAAATTGTATTTTTTTAAATAATACTTAAACAAACCAATGTTTCTTATTTTTTCCATACAAGGTTTTTTGCTTCCATAAATTTTACCCAGAAAAAATTTAAATCTTTGCGGATCTTAGGATATTTGCGGATATTAGTTTCAGTATTCTTTAAAAATAGAAAAAAAATGATTAAAAACTTAAAAATATGTATGTGTTTCTTTAGTTAATTAACAAGAATATAAAAAATATAAAACTATTTTTTGACAACTTTAGGTAAAAATGAAAAAAATTGCGGATCTTGGGCAAAAATGGCTGACATTTAAGGAACCGCAAAAAATATAAAAAAATTATTGTCTTAAACTTAATAAAATATGTACATCTTTCTTCATTTTTGTAAAAAAGGCATAAAGAATAAAAATAAAAAATAAAATTTTTTTGCAACTTTAGGAACAAATTAACAAAATTTCATTTTTTGTCATTTTTTAAATATCATGATTCGACGAAAAAAAATGTTTTTATTTTAGTTTCGATAAAACATTAACAAAAAAATGTATTTCCATACAGAAAAAATAAAAAATTTCAAGTTTTTCAGTCAACTCGCCCAATGATGATAAATTTGGTTGTGCTTGTTCATAACGCCACAAAGAAACTTTTTTTTAGCCCCCCCCCCCCCCCCCCCCCCCCCCAATATTGAATGTCGAGTATTTTGAAAGGGCGAAGGTGTATACAATAAGAGCCCTATTGAATTTCCGACAATTTTCTCACGGTTTTTCAACAAATGGAGTGGAGTTCAACATATGTTGTGGGAGACGTTCCCCTATGCCACTTTAGCGTAATTCGACCCTCGCTGGGGGCCAGGAAAATAACTAAAAAAAGATCCAAAATAAACCGGACAATTGTATTTGTTAAAATAGTTCATCACTTATTTATGTAATTATAATACAATTAGGGACAAATGAAAAATCGAGAAAAAAATTTATAAATTTAAACAATTGAAAAACTGTTTTTTAATAAAAATTAATTATTCGGTGAGAAAACAATAATGAAATATTCAAACGAAAGGTGAAATAAAATATTGAACACATTTTTATTGTGATTCGAATTTTGCATTATTGTATTTTTATTAAACAAATATAATATTTGGGAGTACAAAAAATATTGGAACATGTTGGAACCGAAAAAGAAAATATTGAAAATAAAAAATTGCCGAAAAATTAATATTTCGAATTTGAAAAATTTCGCGAACTGGAACAAATACTTTTTTTATGAACATTATTTATTTATTAAAAATCTAATAATAAAATATGGAAATGATAATTTAAAATATATCGAATACAAAGAAATTTTTTTGGTTTAAGATATTTCATTACTGTATTTTTCATAAATAAATAATATTTGAGAAGATTGAAAAATGCCGAATTTAAATAATTAAAAAAAAATTTTTTCAATCAATATTATTTATTTATTAAAAATAAATCAATGAAATATTTTGATAACAGAAAATTTGTTTGAAAATATCTTTGTAAATTATTCTTTGAATATTTCATTATTGTATTCTTCATTAATAAATTATTGAAATGAAAAAAATGGTTAATTATTTAAATTCGGGAATATTATAAATGTTCAAAAATGTTTTTCTTTGTGTTTTTAGTCGTCTTGCAAAATTTTCAAATAATAAAATCCTTGACAGCTTGTATTATTATCGAATTTGAAATGTCGCGCCAGAAAATTGTCAAGAAATTCAAATCTGCTAAATACTTTTTTTAATATTTCGAATTTTTGGACTTTAAAACCATTAAGAGCCAGAAAGTTTACTTTTACTGTGAATCTATAATTTTTTTAGATCACTTTAATCGTTTTAATAATTATTTCGAAATCGAACTAACTAGAGAATTCTTTTTTCTGATCGAAAATTGATTTTTTTAAACTATACAAATTATATTGAGAACAATTTGCATTTAAAAAAGCTAGAAACACGAGATATATTAAAAAAAAATTTCACGGTAGATCGACTGAGTAAATACACCTAGGAAAGAAGGTCCCCGCCATCAAAGATGATTGGTTTAACTTAAAGTTATTTTCTTTGATTTTTAATAAGCTCTACCATTTTTATTTATAATTTTAGTTAGATGTTAACCTCTTTAGTAATTATTTTTAAATTGAAGTAAATAGAGATTTTTTGTCTGTTTGAAAATTGACTTAAAAGTACCTCAAGAATGGTGAGGGATTGGCAATTGAATTATTCAATAAAATTGTAAAAATCTTACCTAGGATATTTTGGAATTAAAAAATCTAGAAGAAGAGATATTTAATTTTGATTTATTCACGATAGACACTCTCGACTGATAAAATACACCTTCGGAGAGGGGATCCGCCATCAAGGATGGTTAACACAATGTTTAGACCAAAGTTATTTTCTTTGATTTTTAAAATTTTTTTTAATTTTTACTTTTATTCATATTAAGTTACAAATTGGGATTCATGTTTATTTGCATTTATAATTTTTGTAAACCCCTTTAAGTTCTTTGATAATTACTTTTGAATTGACCTAAAAAGAGAGATTATTTTTCTAATCGAAAATTGACTTAAAAGTATCTCAGGCATGGTCAAGTTGGTGATAAATAATTACCCATTTTTCCTCTAGACTCGATAAAATTGGAACAATCTTATCCAGGACGTTTCGAATGAAAAAAAAACTATAAACACGAGATAAATTTTGAAAAGAAAAAAAATTAATTTCACGAAAGACACTCCCGACTGAGAAAATACACCTTGGAAAGAGGGTCCGACATCAAGGATGGTTGGACAGTCACTGATCGCGATGCGTGCGCGCTAATATAAGCACGAACTTTCGCATACAGACTTGACTTGCATCCCGGTCGCGAATTCGTAATATAAGTGCACATACAACACACGTGTAATAATTTAATTGTGTGGCACTTTTCATGAGGCTTATATTCAGTTAATTGCACGTGGAAATTGAAATAAATATTAAGTTTTACGTTCTAAGTTTTAAATTCTACGTCCTACGCTTACGTCCTATGTTTCACGTTGTACGTTTTACGCCCCATTTTTTACGCTCTAAGTTTTACTTTTTTCATTCTACATTTTACGTTTTAAGTTCTTCTACGCCCTACGCTTCAAGTTATACGTTCTACGTTTTTAGTTCAACGTTTTACGTTATACGCTTAAAGTTCTACGTTTTACGTAATACGCTTAAAGTTCTACGTTTTACATTTTACGAACCGCGATTTACGTTCAACTTTTTAAGTTCTACGTATTGCTTTCTACGTTCTAAGCTCTACGCTCAGCGTTTTACGTTCTACGCAACACGTTCTACGGTTAAGTTCTTCCACTTTTTATGTTCTACGTTATAAGCTCAACGTTTTACGTTCCATGCGTTATATTGAACGCTTTACGTTCTACGAAACAAGTTTTACATTTAAATTTTTCCGTTTAAAGTTCCACGCAACTCTATGTTCTAGGTTGTACGATTCACGTTCTACGTTAAACGCTTTACGTTCAAACTTTCAAGTTCTAGACTTCACGTTCTACGTTTTACTTTTGTCATTTTACGTTCTACGCTCTACGTTCAACGTTTTACGTTATAAGCTTTACTTTCTTCAGTCTAAGTTTCACGTTCTATGTTTTAAGTTCTACGCTCTAAGCTTTTCTACGTTCTACGTTTTAAGTTAAATGCTTTACATTCTACGTTCAGCGTTTTAATTTTTTCGTTTTGGGTTATACGTTATATGTTCTACCTTTAGGTTCTTTCACGTTTTACGTTCCCCGCTTTACGTTGTACGTTTAAGTTCCAAACTTGACCTTTTATTTTTACGTTATGCGTTTAACTTTTCCCGTTTGAAGTTTTATGCGATTTTATTATCTACGTTTTACGTTGTAGGATTTATATTCTAAAATTTACGGTCTACGTTCAAAGTTTTACATTTTAAGTTCTACGTTTTACCTTTTTCATTCTACATTTTACGTTCTAAGTTTTTCTATGTGCTACGCGTTCTGCGTGATTCTATGTTTTATGTTCTACGTTGTACGCTTTACATTCTACGCTCTGCACTTAAATATTTTCGTTTTAGATCATACATTTTACGTTCTACGTTCTAGGTTCTTCTACGTTCTACGTTCTAAGTTCAACGTTTTACATTCCACACTTTAATTTGTACGCGTTACCTTCTACGCTTACCGTTTTACGTTCAACGTTTTACTTTTTTCATCTACGTTCTACGCCCTACGTTTTACGCTCTACTTTTTACTTTTTTCTTTTACGTTCTTCTATGTTTTACGTTTCACGTTGTACGCTTTACGTTGTTAGTTTATTTTTTTCGTTTCACGTTCTACGTTCTTCTTCAACCTACAATATACGTTTACTCATAAAATTTAACGTTTTACGCTCTACTCTTTATGTTCAACGTTTTACTTTTTTCTTTTTGTGTTTGTCATTCGTCTACGATCTTCTACGCTCTATGTTCTACGTTTTATGTGCTACGTTATACGTTCCATGCTTTATGTTCTACGCTTTAGTTCTACGTTCTTCGCGTTACGTTTTACGTTCTGTGTTTTTCTACGTTCCTCTAAGTACTCCGTTATACATTTGGTGTTCTACGTTCTACGTTTGACATTTTTAATTTCCTGATATGCGAGACTCGTACCGAGCAAGCAGCGAATAAATATCGTGTTTAATTCAAATCACGGGCTTGTCATTACTCATTGTTTCGCTTCGTCACCCGCAATGCAATGCATTTCTCACATTACTATAAAGTTATAAAGTAAAAAGTATAGTACCGGCTTCTTGTGCATAAGAAAATTACTGACGGATTAAAAAAATTCTTTGTTTTAGACTAATTTTTTACTGAGAATCGAGATTCTATGATAAATCCACTTCCGGTTTTAGAAGTGTGACTTTGAAGGATTGTTTTGATCGTTTCATTTTTATAACAAATATATGATTTGTTCTCATTTAAAGGAATTTTAATTTTAATATAAACTTAGAATATTTTGTAAGTTTTGGAAAATTACGGATATTGGAAAAATTTTGAAAATCTGTGGCAAATTTTCAAGTTACTAGCAATTTTAGAAATTTATGGTAAATCTATAATTTACCAAAAAATTTTTAAGTTTTGGAAATTTTGGATAAAATTTGTGACAAGTTTATAAATGATCAAAATTTCGAAAATTTATGGCATTTAAAATGACCAATTAGCAATTATAAATTACCAAATCTTATGTAAAATTTTCTGGCAAATTTAAAAACAAAAATAAAAAAATTGAAATGTTAAAATATCTAAAATGTTTAAATTTTGTGTAAATTTTTTTAAAATCTTGAAATCTTAGAAATTCATGGTTAATTTATGATTCACCAAAAATTTTGTAAACTGATGGTAAATTCATAAGTAACCAAACATTTGCATACATTTTTAAATGTTAAAAATTAAGATTTGCTTTTTAATTAAACAAATTTTTGATGAATTGCTAAATTCTAGTAGAATTCTGAAATTTACATTTATTGAAAAAAGTAATAAATAAATAATAAAAAAATTTTGAGAAACTTATAATTTATTAAAAGTTTTTGAATTTAAAATATTAAAAATTTTTTTAAATTTATAAAATTTGAGTAAAATTTTGCAAATTACCAACAATTTCACAAAATTTATGTCAAATTTATACATTATCAACATTTTTTAAATGTTTAGATTTTTACTTTTTACAATTTGTGATATTTTAAAAATTTATATAATTTGTGGTCAATTTATAAATTGATAACGATTTCTGAAATTTATCGTAAATTCATACATTACCAAATTGTTTGAAATATTAATATTTTTTAATATTCTTGAAATTTATGATATTTTAAAAATTTATAGTAAATTTGTAAAATTCTTGAAATATTGAAGATTATGGACATTTTGTTGAATTGATACATTACAAAAAAATTGCCAAATTTGTGGCAAATTTATAAATGACCAAAAATTAAAAAATGCAAAAATGTTAAAAACTAAAATTTTCGTTGACACACCCTCAAATACTAAGTTTAAAAAATAAAATGAAACCTTGATTGAAAATAGCTATTCACTTTAATCTTTAGCCTCATGAAAATATTTATACAACTATAACTTCAGGTTTCATAAATATTAGATTCCACCTTGAAATGCAGAAACCAGGAAGACCAGAGCAGAAGATGCAAATCTAAACATATGAAAAGAGCAATTACAAAAATAAAGTTATTTGTTTTGTGCTCATCAAAAACTTCAAAAAAATTATTTATTTATTTTTCTATAAAAAAGAAATAATTATTATCGACCTTAATGTGAATAATAAAAATCTTCTTTACTGTTATAATACTTGGGCCAATAAAAAAGGATATCTTTCGAGAGAAAAAAGACTGAGATGTCATCTGACTATAAACGAATTTATTTATAAATTTAGCATCTATAACAGACTTTTATCAAAGGTCTTCGTTTTTAAATTTAGTTCACTTCTTCAATGACCAATTTTCCTTATTGAGAACTGTACTTAAAGTTGAATATTAATTATTTCGATCCATTGAAAGCAGGCCTCAATAGGATCACATTAGATTCGTTCAGGTGGCACAATCGATTATTATCAACATGACTTGCTCATTAATTATTATCACCGCAAATACCTATGTCCGGAAGGAACTTGTTGTAATGAGTAACTTTATATGCCAGAACTTGCTCCTATTTGCATGCAATTCAACAAGATTACTTCGGGCGTGGAATCTCGTTTCAGGTGGACGGGAATCCACTTGAAATTAATCTCGTATCGCAAAACAAGCACTTTTCTCTCGCACACGTTTCTTATTAACAGAGCTTAATTAGTATGGAAATGGCTTTAAACAGGTTTTCTTTGGTTTTAAAAAGGGGTTCTAATAGGGGTTTCTTTTATTGTGAAATAAAGCAAATTGCTAAGAATAGACGCTCTCTTTTAGTTTTATGAGGTAACGGGTTGAATCAGGAATTTGCTTGTTTTAAAAAAGGGATTGGAACAGGTTATTTTGTTTATTGCAGAAATGGTTTATATAAGGCATTTTTTTGTTTTGAAAAAAGGTTTGGAACAGGGCTTCATCTGTTATTAAATAAGAAAATTGGCTAGAATAAACATTCCATTATAGTATGATAAGGAAATGGGTTGTGTTACTCTTTGTTTTCTTTTAAAAAGGGGTTGGAACAGGTTATTTTGATTTGTTTAATAATACAGACCAGGAATTTGTTTATCTTTTAAAAAAGGGATTGAAGCAGCTTTCATTGTTTTATTTAATACGGAAATGGTTTGGATCAGGCATTTTTTGTTTTAAAAAACGGTTTGGAATAGGGGTTCTTTTGATTTTGAATAAAACAAATTGGTTAGATAAGACGTTCTCTTTTAGTTTCACAAGGAAATGGGATAGATCAGGCTTTTTTTTTGTCAAATAAAAAGGGATTGGAACAGATTATTTTGTTTTGTTTAATGCAGAAATGGTTTGGATCAGGCGTTTATTTGTTTTAGGAAAGGGATTGGAGCAGGTAGGATCAGGCTCCTTCTTTCTTCTAAAAAAGGGTTTGGAACAGATTATTTTGTTTTGTTTAATACAACAGTGGTTTGGGTCAGGCATTTATTTATTTTGAAAAAAGGTCTGGAACAGGGATTCATTTGTTATTAAATAAAAAAATTGGTTAGAATAGACGTTCTATTTTAGAATGATAAGGATATGGGTTGGATTAGTCTTTTTTATTTTAAAAAGGGGTTAGAACAGGCTTCTTTCTGTTGTTTGATTCTAAAATGGTTTGGATCAGGCATTTTTTTGTTTTAGGAAAGGGATTGGAACAGGTTGCTTTGTTTTGTTTAATACATAAATGGTTTGGATCAGGCATTTATTTGTTTCAGGAAAGGGATTGGAACGGGTAGGATCAGGCTCTGCCTTCCTATTGAGAAAGGGATTGGAACAGGTTATTTTGCTTTGTTCAACACAGAAATAGGTTGTATCTGAAAGGCTTAAACCAGATTAATTTGTTTTCATCAATACTGAAATGATTCAGATCATGTTATTTTGTTTTGTTTAATACAAAAATAGCTTGTATCAGGAATTTTTTTGTTTTGAAAACAGGTTCGCAACAGTGGTTCCTTTGTTATTGAACAAAACATTTGGCCAGAATAGACGTTCCATTTTAGTGTGATAAGGAAATGGGTTAGATTAGTCTTTGTTTAATTTTGAAAAGGGGTTGAAACAGGTTATTTTTATTTGTTTAATAATACAGATCAAGCATTTGTTTATTTTCAAAAAGAAATTGGAAAAGTTCTTTTTGTTTTGTTTAATACGGTAATGACTTGGATGAGGCATTTTTTGTTTTAGGAAATAAATTGGAACACGTTTCATTGTTTTGTTTAATACAAAAATGGTTTAGAACAGGTATTTATTTGTTTTAGAAAAGGGATTGGAACAGGTAGGATCAGGTTCTGTCTTTCTATTAAAATAGGGATTGGAACAGGTTATTTTGTTTGGTTCAATACAAAAGTAGGCTGGATTAAGCATTTTTAGATTTTAGAAAGGGTTGAAACAGGTTTATTTGTTTTGTTTAATACGCAAACGATTTGGATCAGGTTATTTTGTTGTGTTTAATACATAAATGGTTTGGATCAGGTATTTTTTTTTTTTTTTTTGAAAAAAGGTTTGCAATAACAGAGGGTCATTTGTTATTAAATAAAAAAAAATGGTTAGAATGGATGTTTTATTTTAGTATGATAAGGAAATGGGTTGGATTACTCTTTGTTTTATATTAAAAAGGGGTTCGAACAGGTTATTTTGATTTGTTAGATACAGATCAGGCATTGGTTTATCTTAAAAAAGCGATTGGAACAGGTTTCTTTGTTTTGTTTAATACGGAAATGGTTTGGATCAGGTTTTTGTTTTGTTTTAAAAAAGGTTTGGAATATTGGTTCTTTTATTGTAGAATCAAACAAAATTGGTGAGAATAGACGTTCTGTTTTAGTTTCACAAGGAAATGGGATGCAGCAGGCTTTTTTTGTTAAAGAAAAAGAGGTTAGAATAGAATTCTTTGTTTTGTTAGATACAGAAATGGTTTGGATCAGGCAATTATTTGTTTCATGAAAGGGATTGGAACAAGTTGGATCAAGCTCTGTCTTTCATTTTTTTCTAAACTTGTGTTGGAACAGGGGTTCTTCTGTTATTATTTAAAAACATTGGTTAGAACAGACGTTCTACTTTAGTATGATAAGGAAATGGGCTGGATTAGGTTTTGTTTTGATTTCCAAAAACGGTTTGAAACAGTTGATTTATATTTGTTTAATACATCAATGGTTCGCAGCATGCATTTTTCAACTTTAAAATGGTTGGACAGGTTTCTTTATTTTGTTTAACAAATATTGGAAAAGAATTGGAAAAGGTTTCTTTGTTTTGCTTAATACGGAAATGGTTTGCATCAGATATCTTTTGTATTTTGAAAAACCAGTTGGGACAGGGGTTCATTTGTTATTAAATAAAAAAGATTGGTTAGAATAGACGTTACACTTTAGTTGGATAAGAAAATGGGTGGGAACAGGCTTCTTTTATTTTGAAAAATGGGCTTTTTGTTATTGAATAAACAAAACTTGTCAGAATAGATGCTATTTTTTAGTTTTATAAGGAAATGGGTTAGATCAGGCTTTGTTTTTCTTTTAAAAGAAGGGTTGGAATAGATTCTTTTGTTTTGCATAATACAGGAATGTTTGGATCCCGCTTTTTTTCATTAAAAAGAGGGTTGAAACAGCCAATATTCCCAGAGCCAATGTGCTCGAGTTGGCCACGCGACAAAAGTTCTATTCTTGAGAAAGCAATTTTTAATTAGCCAACTCTCAGTTATAATTATAATTCTACATCTGAGTGTCAACACTTTATTTATTTCTGGGTCTACAATTTTCGTTTAACTAGTGAAGCCGCGGAACAGGAATTCTTTTTTGTTTGATAAATGAATAGGTTTTAATAGTTTTTTTTTTTTGCTTAATCATAAAAGGGGTTAGAAAAAAAGTTCTTTTTTATCTAAAAAAGGAATTATTGTTATACGGAAGTGGGTTGAAGGTGGGTTCTTTTTTAAATAAGAAAAAAGTTTGAAACAGAAGAATAAAATTTTGGTTTGAATGAAAAGGGGTTGGAAATGGGTAATTTTTTGTTTCATGGCAAAGGGGTTAGAATATAGGTTCGTTTTCTTAAATGATGAAAATTTTTCGAACAGTGGATTTTTTTTTTAATTGGACAGAAGCTAGAATAGACTTTAGTTTTTTTAAATAAGCAAATTTATTCGAACGGGTATCTTTTTTGTTTTACTGCAAAGGGATTGGAAAATGGGTTCTTTTTTATTGTACTGGAAAGGGGTAGAAATATGTTTTTTTTTTTATTTACTTGGCAAGTGGTTAGAGAATATAGGTTCTTTTTCTTAAGTAAGGAAACTGGTAGGAGCAGAGGTGGTTTCTGTTCAATTCGAAAAGGATTCCTTTTCCTAAATAAGGAAAATGGTTGGAAATGCAGATATTTTTGTTTCATTGGAAAGGGTTTGAAACAGAAGTTTTTTTTTTTATTAATTTGAAAGGGTTTGGAACAAGGATTTTTTTCTTCAATAAGAAAATGCTTGTTCGAACAGATTTTGTTTTATTTAATTAGATAGGGGTTAGAATATAGGCTCCATTTTCTTAAATAAGGAAAATAGTTGAAACAGGGGTTATGTTTGTTTAATTGGAAAGAGTCTGGAACAGGGGTTCCTCTTCATAAATAAGGAAAATGGTTAGAAAAGGTTTTCCTTTTCTCAAATGAGAAACATTGTTCTAAAGGGTATTATTTTTTGTTCTGCTGAAAAGCGGTTCTAAAATGTGTTATTTTTTTGTTTTAATTTGAAAGGGGTTAAAAAAGGGATTCCTTTTCTTGGATAAGGAAATTGGTTGGAACCGGGCTTCTTTTTTGTTTACTTCGAAAAGGGTTAGAACAGGGACTCCTTTTCTTGGATAAGGAAATCGGTTGGAACAATGTTTCTTTTTTGTTTAATTAGAAAGAGGTTATAATAAAGGGAAAAATAGTTGCAACAGGAATTCTTTTTTATTTACTTGGAAGTGGGCTTGGAACTGGGTTAGAAAAGGGAATCCTTTTCTTAAACGAGCAAAAGGGTTGGAACAGAGATTATTTTTCGTTTACATATAAAGGGGTTTATTTTTTTTAAATAAGGGTATTTGTTCTAGAAGAGGTTCTTTTTTTAATTAAACAGTTATAAGGGTAGAGGTGGCTTTTCTTACATACAGAAAATATTTAAAACCGGGGTTATTTTTTGTTAAATTGTAAAGAGCTTGGAACAGGGGTTCATCTTCATAAATACAGATCATGGTTGGAACAAGTTTTCCTTTTCTAAAATTAGGAACATTGTTAGAACAGATCTTTTTTGTTTTAGTGAAAAGTGGTTGGGAAATGGGTTGTGCTTTATTTAATTGGAAAGGGATTCCTTTTCCTAAATAAGAAAAAGTGTTGGAACAGAGGTTCTTTTTATTTACTTGGAATGGGGTTAGAACAGACAAGAAAATTCATGGACAAGAAAATTGGTCAGAACAGGGGTTCTTTTGTTATTTAATAAAAAAGAGGTTATGATAGAGGTTCTTTTCTTATTTTGATAAGTCACTGGGTTAGAAGAAGTTTTTCTTTAACACGGAAATGGATTGGAACTGTTTTTGCTGCTGATTAGCAAAAAAAAGTTGCGAAAAAGTTTTTTTTTTATTTAATAAAAAAGTGGTTGGAACAGGTATTTCTTTTTTCTGTAAAAATTTTACATTCATCTCAGAAATTATTTTATAAACTCATGAAATATTACTTTTTCTCGAAAAATTTCTTAAGAAGTTTCCTTTATTCGACTACTCTTTGTACTTTAAGTTACGTTAAGTAAAGAATTAAATTTTTCGTCTACAGCTGCCCACGTAGAATGTAAGAGACTGCTCAGGGACGGACGTCCTAACGACCTTACACTGGCCCTGAGATACTCAAATGCAGCTTTCAAAAATCGCAAAAAGGGAATACAATAAATTAAATTTTCATTTTTCGATATAAAAATAAAAATATTTATAGAACTGAAAATGCAGAATGAAATACGAAAACCTTAATTTTCTATGCATTTATTAGAGAAAAGGATATATGAGTGGAACATTATTTTAGCAAATTCAGATTGAATTCTAGCAAAATAAAGTGTATTATAGTAATTTTCAAATTGAATTATAAAAAATTTATATTCAATTGTAGTAAATTTAATTAAAATCCAATAGATTTCATCGATATGAATACCAAACTATTTATAGAATAGAAAATACAGAATGAAAGAGGAAAAGCTGTAATTTTGCATTAATTGAGTTGAAAAAAGAAAATACGCGTGTAGTAAAAACGTCTTTGACCAAGATGCAATTTTCGACGCCTTCGGGGTAAAAACTGCTTTGAAAAGACTATTTTCGCGCCGAGGATGTCACGCAAATGCAATAAATACACGTTTTTTAAAACGCGTTGTACCTCGAGAGAAGAAAGTATGATCACGCACATCCTGCAACGTGTGTGAACTACGCAAAAGTGAGAAGCTGAAAACTGACCACTTTATCCAAAATACTAGTACAATTCTACCGAAATTTTCGAAAAAAACATTACTCTTTTTCTCGATTTTTGGACTAATATTAATAAATATCGGAAGCATGCTACACGTCAGAACACTTCTGATAGAAAAGATACTATTTTTAATTTTACTTTTTCTGACAATTAGAAGTCACTGGGTCATCGGGTATTCTCAACATTTCCGATCATTTTTATATTAAACCGATATTCACCTTGGAGTATTAAAAGAAAAAAAAATATCGAGTACTTCCCAGTTTGTTGAAAAATTCGAAGAACAAACTAAAGCAACAGGAATAGGGTTATAGAGCACTTCATTTTCTTTACTGAAGAAAATGAGTTTATGCATTTTTTTATTTTTAATAAGGAAAGGGGTTAGGTAACAGGGCTTCCTTTTCTTAAATAAGAAAATTTGTTCGAACAGGTATCTTTTTTGTTTTACTAGAAAGGGTCTGGCAGATGATTTTTTTTTTATTATTGGAAAGGGGTTAAAACAGAGATTTCTTATTGTTTGACTGGAAAGGGGTGTGAAATCAGGGTTTATTTACTCAATACGGAAAATAATTGGAAAGGGAAACAGAGTTGGAACAGGGGTTCCTTTTCCTATATACGAAAAAGAATGGGAAAAAATGTTATTTTTTGTTTGGTTAGAAAAGGGTTGGAATAGGGTTTCCTTTTCTTAAATAAGAAAATTTGTTCGAATAGGTATCTTCTTTGTTTTACTAGAAAGGGGTTGAAATATAGGGTCGTTTTTATTTGATTGGAAAGGGTTAAAACAACAGTCCTTTTTAGTTTAACTGGAAAAGGGTGTGGAACAGGGGTTCTTTTTTGTTTAACTGGAAAAGGGTGTGAAATAGGGGTTCCTTTTCTCAATACGGAAAATAATTAGAAAAGAAAACAGGGTTGGAACAGGGGTTCTTTTTCTTCAATACAGAGTAAGGCGGGAAAAGAGATTATGTTCTGTTTAGTTTGAAAGGGGTCGGAGCAGGCGTTCTTTTTCTTAAATAAGGAAATTTGTTCCAACAGGTGTATTTTTTTTCAAGGAAAGGGATTGGCAGATGAGTTTTTTTTTGATTCGACAGGGGTTTAAACAAAGGTTCTTTTTTGTCTAACTGGAAAGGGGCGTTGAACAGGGGGTCCTTTCCTCAAGACGGAAAATAATTGGTAAGGGGAACAGGGTTGGGACAGGAGTTCCTTTTCGTCGATACGGAAAAAGATGTAAACAGAGCTTCTTTTTTACTTGGTTTGAAAGGGATTGAAACAGAGGTTCCTTTTCCTTAATAAAGACATTTTTTCGAACAGGTACCTTTTTACTGGAAAGGGATTGGAAGATGAGTTCTTTTTTCTTTTATTGAAAAGGAGTTGGAACAGGGGTTCTTTTAATTTAACTGGAAATGGTAATGGAATCGAGCTTCTCTTTATTGAAAACGGAAAATAATGAAAATATGAGTTCTTTATTGTTTGATTGAAAAGGGGATAGAACAGGGGTTCTTTTTCTTAAATGGGTTTCTTTTTTGTTTTACTAGAAAGGGATCGGAAGTTAGGTTATTTTTTGTTTGACTGGAAAGGGGTTGCAACAGGGATTCTTTTCTGTTTAACTGTAAAGGCGTGTTGAACCCGGGTTTCTTCTTAAATAAGGAAAATCATTTACCCAGGTGTTTTTTTTTTTGTTTTGCTAGAAAGGGATTCCAAAATGGATTCTTTTTTGTTCGGTTGGAAGGAGGTTGGAACAGGGATTCCATTCCTGAAATAAGGAAAATGGTTGGAACAGAAGTTCTTTTCTTTTTGGTTTGAAAATCGGAGGATGGATTCTTTTTGTTTGATTGGAAAGGGTTTGGAACAGAGATTCTTTTCTGTTTTCTTTAATATGAAAAATTGTTGGAATAGGAGTTCTTTTTTGTTAAATTCGAAGTCGTTTGGAATAGGGGTTACTTTTGTTTAATTAAGAAGAAGTTGAAACAGAAATTATTTTCATTTAATAAGAAACATTTTTAGAACAGTTTTTTTTTTCTTAAATAAGGAAAATAGTTTAAAATGGGATCTTTTTGTTAATTAAAAAGGGGATTAATTAATGATTCTATTCCTAAAATAAGACAATGTTTTTAAAATGGGTTTTATGTTGTTTAATTATAAAGTGGAAGAAACAGGGTTCCCTTCTCTAGAATAACAACAGGTGTTTTTTTATTGAAAAGGGGGTTTGAATAAGCGCTCTATTTCTATAAATAAGAAAAACGGTTGGAATAGGTGTTTTTCCTTTAATTAGAAAATGAAGGGAAATGAATAGGGGTTCCATTTATGGAAAAAAGCTCAATGGCTGTAATAAGGTTCCTGCTTTGTTTAATTAGAAAAGGGTTCCTTTTTTGAAATAAGAAAAATGATCCAAACGGGTGCTCTTTTTTGTTTGATTAAAAACGCTTTTGAACAACAACTTTTTTGTTTAATTGGAAAGGGGTTTGAACATGGGTTCTTTTTTATTAATTGTAGAGGGTTATTTATTCAACGCCCGTTTCAAGACATTAAAAACAAATTGTTAGTCCATTTTTATATTTTTATCAATGTTTTTTTTCTTCTAATTGAAAAAAGTAAAAGAAGACAAGAGAAATAAAGAAGAAAGGAGAGTTGAAGTTTGAAGATTATCTTTTTTCTTTATCTTGTTTATTTTTATCTTTGGATTCTTGTCTTTTAAATTTACAAGATTTCGTAATTAATCTTCAAGTTTGGCCGTGCGGTCGCACAGGCCGCACCAGATTTTTGACACGTGGGTCTTTTCCCAACTGATGTAAAAGATTATTGCTAATAAATCCATATTTAAGGGTTAAAAAACCGATATTCTCCTTGAAAAAAATGTATTGAGCTCTTACCAATTTGTTCACTCTATTAACTGACACGAATTCACTTACCTGGAACAGAAAAGAAAATTATTCGTTAGAAAATCTCGATAGCTAAAAAATGGGTCATAAAGTTATGAAGATAGTAAATGTTAATTAAATTTATTCAGCTAGTGAATAATTCATAGAATACAGCTCAACTCTTTTCATATTCGAAACAGAGAATTATGAATATCTGAAAAGTGGAATTTAGTATGGTGATCTCGAATAAAACATCTAATTTGGAGATATTATTTCAAAGCATAAAATATTGAATGGGAAAGCTAGTGCACGTGTGTACAAAATTAAACTCACTCTACTGAATGTGGGTCTAAAAAGAGACAAAAGAAATGGAGTCGATTGCATAGTCATATATCGTATGGACATGTATATAATATGTGTTTA
>NC_046657.1:42660309-42743356 GCF_010883055.1 Belonocnema kinseyi
ATCGGATCGATTCGACTGGATAACACGGCCATTGCTCTAGGCCTCTTTCAGATTAAGGTTTGGAATTCAATAATTACGTAGATCTCAAAAAGGGCTGGGTATTTTTAAATATTTCTGTGGGCTGAGGGATTTTTTGTCCAAAAGAGAAAGGGTAGAAAAAATGCTTGTTTTTTGTTTCATTATGAACAGATTCGAATAGATATTTTGCTTGTGTTAAATTCCAAAAGGATTAAAGGAGGTGTTCGTTTTTTAATAAGAAATTGACTTATAATAGAATTCATTTTTTTAATGAAAAAAAAAATAAAGAGGTGTTTCTTTTTGTTTCATTGGAAATGGGTTCAAAAAGAGGTTGCTTTTCTTAAATAAAGATAATGGTTAGAACAGGGGTTCTATTTTTAATTACTTAAACAAAACTTGAAAGAGGGATTCTTTTTTTAATAAGAAACAAAGTTAGAAAAGAGGTTCCTTTCTGTAACTAGGAAGTGGTTTGGAACAAGAGTTCCTTTTTCTTTTATATCAAAAGCAGTTATTTTGTGTTTAATAAGAAATGGAGTTATAACAGCGGTTTATTTTTGTTGCAAAAGTGGTTCTTGCGTGTAATTGAGAAGAGGTTGAAACAGCAGTTGATTTTGTTTACTAACGAAAATGGATTAGAAAGTGGGTTCTTATTTTTTAATGAAAGGAGAAGTTCTTTTTTTTCTTGACGGGGAAGTGGTTAGAACAGGAATTGCTTTTTCTAAATAAGGAAAATGGTTGGAGCAGTGGTTCTTTTTTAATGATTCAATTAAGAAAGTGGTCTGAACGAAAATTCTTTTTGATTGAAAAAAGTGACTGGAACAGGGGTTCTTTTATGTATGGTTTGAAAGGGGTTGGAACAGGGGTTCCTTTTCTTAAATTGAGAAAATTATTTGAACAGATGTCCTTTTTTTCTATTGGAAAGGGATTAAAAGATGGGTTCTTTTTTGTTTGATTAGAAAGGGGATGGAACTGGGATTCGTATTCTTGATTTAGATCATTTGTTTAAACAGGTCTCTTTTATTGTTTTACTGGAAAGGGATTAGAACAAGGGTTCTTTTCCCTAAATAAGAAAAATGTTTTGAATAAGGATTCTTTTTCCGAAATAAGAAATTTGGTTAGAAAAGGTGTTCTTTTCTGTTTACTTTGAAAGGAGTTTCAACAGAGGTTCTTTTTTTCTTTCTTGTAAAAGGGTTAGACAAGGCTCTTTTTTCCCGAATAAGAATAATGTTTCTTGACAAGGTTTTTTTTGGTTACTTGGAAAAGGGTTAGAAACTGAAGGTTTCTTTTTTTAAATAAGGAAAATTGTTGGAACAGAAGTTGTTTTTTGAATAACTGGAAAGGGGTTAGAACAGTGATTCCTTTTCTTAAACAAAAACATTTCCTTGAACAGATGTTCTTTTTTGTTATTTTGGAAAGAGGTTGAAATATGGGTTCTCGTTCATTTGATGAAAAATGAGATAGAAGAATAAGATAGAAACAGGTGTTTTTTCTGTTTAATTGGTAAGGGGTTTGAAAAGGCATTCTCTTTTCGTTGGTTAAGAAAGTTCCTTTTTATTTCATTATAAAGATGTTATAACAGGGGTTCCTTTTCTGAAATACGGCAATTGGTTGAAACAGAGGTTCTTTTTTGTTTCACTGGAAAAGGGTTAGACAAGGTTAATTTTTCCTTAATAAGAATAATATTTGGAACAGGGGTTCTATTCGTTTCAATTGGAAAGGTGTTCGAATAGGGTTTTTTTTTAATGTTAGGAACAGGGGTTCGTTTTTGTTTGATTGAAAATGTGTTGAAACAGGTATTCTTTTCTGTATACTTGGAATCGGTTTTGAACCGGTGTTTTTGTTTCTCTGATTGAAATAGGGTTCTTTTTTCAATTGAAATGGATTAATTTTTGCTTAATTCGAAAGGGTTTTAAACAGGGGGTTCTTTATTTAATTGGAAAGATGTTGGAACGAGGGTTCTTTTTCTTGATTAAGAACAGGGGTCCTTTTCTGTCTAATTGAAAATGAGTTTTTTTCTAATTTGATTTAGAAAGGTTAAGAATACAAGTTCTTAATGTTTAAATTGAAAACGTGTTGGAGCGAGAGTTCCTAAATAAGAAAAATATTCGGAATAGGTGTTCTTTATTGTTTAATAGGAAAGGCACTTGACAAGGTTTTTTTTTACTTTGAAAAGGGTTAGAGAATAAAGTTTTCTTTTTTTAAATAAGGAAAATTGTTGGACCAGAAGTTGTTTTTTGAATAACTGAAAAGGGGTTAGAACAGTGATTCCCTTTCTTAAACAAAAACATTTCCTTGAACAGCTGTTCTTTTTTGTTATATTGGAAAGGGGTTGAAAGATGGGTTCTCGTTCGTTTGATGGAAAATGGGATTTGATTAAAAAGGGATTTCTTTTTAGTTGAATTGAAAAGTGGTTAGAGGATGGGTTCCTTTTCATAAATAAGACAAATGGTTAAAACAGGAGATCTTAATTGTTTGACTTGAAAGGGGTTGGAACAGGGGATATGAAAAGGATCCCCTGTTACAACAAGGGTCATTTTTCCTAGATAAGAAAAATGTTTGGAACAGGGATTCTTTTCTATTCAAATGTAAAGGGTTTTAAACAGGAGTTTTTTTCTTTTACTGAAATAGGGTTAGACAAGTGTTATTTTTTCTGAATAAGAATAATGTTTAAGATAGGGGTTATTTTCTGTCTAATTGGAAAGGCATTTGAACAAAGAGTCTTTTTCCTAAAAAAGAAAAATATTTGGAACAGGGGTTATTTTCTGTTTAATTAGAACGGGGTTTAAACAAGGGCTCTTTTTCATTTGATTGAAAAAGCAGTTTTTTTTTTTAATTGGGGTGAGGGGTCCCTTCCCTTAAATACGGTAAATAGTTGAAACAGATGTTTTTTTTGTTGGTTTGCTGGAACGATGTTCGAATAAGGGTTCTTTTTCCTGATTACGAATAATGTTTGGAACCGAGGTTCTTTTCTATTTAATTAGAAAATTGTAGAAACAGAGGTTCTTTTTTGTTTTACTGAAAAGGGGTTAAAAGATGTTTTTTTTTTGGAAAAAAAAGGGACAAGAGAATAGAAGTTCCTTTTCTTAAATAAGGAAAACGGTTGAAACAGAAGTGTTTTTTTATTAATTGGAAAGGGTTTAGAACAGTGGTTCCTTTTCTTAAGGAATATGCTTGGAACAGAGGCTCTTTTTTTATTAATTGAATAAGGTTTACACAAAGGATTCCTTTTATCAAATAAGGAAAATGGTTAGAATAGGAGATCATTTTTTGCCTTATTACAAAATATTTGGAACAGAAGTTCTTTTTTCATTAAATGGAAAGGGTTCTGAAGGAGGGGTTCCGTTACTTAAATAAGAAAAATCGTTGGAATAGGGGTCCTTATTTAAATGATTAGAAAAGAATTGAAACAGGTGTTCCCTTTCTTAAATAAATAAGTTGTTTAGTTCAGGGCTTTTTTTGCTTAGCTGGGAAGGTTTGGGACAGAAGCTCCTGTTACAAAATGAGAAAAATAGTTCGTTCAGGGGTTCTTTTTTGCTTAGTTAGAAAGTGGATGAAACAGGGGTTCCTTCTCACAAATAAGGAAAATAATTTAATCATAGTTCATTTTTTATCCAACAAAGAAAAGTGTTACAAAACAAATCACTCAGCAATTGCATGATGACATTTTTTTTAATTTAGTAAAGAATTATAATATCCGCAACGACTCAGCAAAAAGCAATCAGAACTTAACTGGCATTAAAATCATTTAAAATAAAATAGTTCTTTCTCAATATGGCAATTTTCAACGCTTTTAAGAACGGTTGTTACCGCGATTTTGTAAGAGTTTACGGTTAATTATGATGATGACAGTAAAAAGTGAGCCGGACTTTTGCAGTCCTCGTTCTAATACAATTGTATTGGTTTGATTCTCCTCTCCCTCTTTTAAAGTAAATTATTCTTACTGTAGATCGTGCAATAATCTTCGAAATGCATTCTAACGAAACACAAAAACGACTTTAAATTGAGCACAGTGAAAGATGAATCTCACGGAGGCATATTGTTCGTTCACATGACCTTGTAAAACCTTTTTATCTTGGTTCCTCAGTACCTTTTTAAGAAATTTAAAATATTTTCTTTTTGTGATGGAGTTTTTACATTAGGTAAATTGCATCTTATACGATTGTATCGTCGGAAATTATTTTTCATAGCGTACTGTAATAAAAATCACTGATGCCTTTGACACACGATAACTTGGTCGAAAATAAAGACTTAATATTTTTTTTCAAACCGGTTAGAAAGCTTATTAAATTCGACGTCGAATGACTTCTAGCACAATTTTTTTTGTCTTTTTAAGGATGATGTATAGCGCAAGATTTTAATATATTCTTTTTTTCTTAATAAAAAAAAGTTATGAAAAGTTAAAACAAGGGTTGATTTTTGTATGGTTGAGGAGGGGTTGGAACGAGGGTGGTTTTTTTTTAAATTGAAAAGAGATTGGAATGGAGATTCTGTTTTTGTTTGGTTTATAACAGGGGTTATTTTTTCTTAAGCTTAAAGACCCCTAAAGAATCCTAAAGAACACTTAAGAACCATCAAGAACCCTAAAGAACTCTTAATCCATAATAAAAATATAAAAGGATTTGAAACATAGGTTCTTTTTTGTTTAATTAATAAAGATAGGTAAAGAAAAATGGTGGAAACAGGGGTTCTTTTTTTATAGGGGTTGGAACAAATGTTCTTTTTTTAACGGAAAGAGGCTGGAAAAGGGGTTTCATTTATTGCATAAGGAAAATGGGTGGAACAAAAGTTTTTTTTTTCAAATGTAATTAGAAAGAGGTTGGAACAAGGTTTTTTTTTCCAAAATAAGAAAAATGTTCAAACGGGGTTCTTTTTATTTAAAAAAGAATAATATTTGGAACAGAAGTTCTTCTTTGTTTAATTAGGAAGGGGTTCGGATCAGAAGTCATTTTTGGTCTTAGGAATGAAAGGGGTTAGAGAGGGGGGGGGGGCTATTACGAAGAGTTGTTCTTTTTTGTTCAATTAGGAAGAGGTTGAAACAAGGATAGATATTGTTCAATGAAGAATTATATGAAGCAGATATTTTAAATTTTTTTTAGTAAAAAAGGTTCCCTTTCTAAATTAGAAAAAATGTTTGAAACATGTTTTCTTTTAATGTGGAGGAGTTAATTCTGTTGGGTAAGAAAAAGGGGGTTACCGCGGAGGTTCTTTATAGTTTTACAAAGAAAAAGGGTTATAAGGGGGTTCTTTTTTGTTCATTAAGAAATTGACTTATAACAGAGGTTATTTTATTGCTCATCTGAGAAGAAAAAAAGTAGCTAGAAAAGAGGTTCGTTTTATTGATTGCGGATTCCAGTTTTTTCAATAAGGAAAAATTTTTTTGTTTAATTGAAGGTTCATTTTGTTTAAGAAAGGTGTTAAGACAGGGATTCATTTTTCTTTAATTAGGGAGAGGGTAATCTTCATCAATATAGGAGGAAATTAAAACGGGATGATTCTCCTTTAATAAAGAAATGGGTTCCTATTCTAAAATAAGAAAAGGGTGAGAACAGGGGTTCTTTTTTAGACGGATTTTCAATAATTAAAGGGGTTAGAAGAGCGGTTCTTTTTTTCTTTAATGATGAAAGGGATTACAAGAGGGGTTCTTTCTTGTTTAATTAGGGATAGGTTCGTGTTTTTTCAACAAAGAAATGAGTTGCAATAGGCGTTCGTTTTACTTAAATAAGGAAAGAGGTTAGACCAGGATTCCCTTTTTAAAATTAAAAACATTGTTAGAATAGGGGTTCTTTCTTGTTTAATTATGAAGAGGTTCAATTTGTTTAATACAGAGAGAGGTCAAAACAAAGGTTCTTTTTTTCCAAATTGAGGACAGGATCATCTTTGTTCAATAAGGAAAGGTGTCAGAACTTAGAAGATGGCCTCATTTTGTTTAATTGACAAGAAGTTAATTTTGTTCAATAAAGAAAGGGGTTAGAATAGGGTTTCCTTTTCTTCAGTAAGAAAAATGGTTGGAAGAGGGATTATTTTTAGTTTAATTGAAGAGGGATTCATTGTGTTCGTTACGAGAGTGGGGTTCTTTTTCTTCAATGAGAAAAGGGGTTAGAAAATGCTTTTTTTCTTTAATAAGAAAAGGAGTTAGAAAGGGGGTTAGAACCGGGGTGCTTTCTTATTTTATTTGGGGAAGGTCCGTCTTTGTTTAAAAAAGAATTTTGTTGGAAAATGTGTTCTTTTTACTTTAATAAGGGAAGAAGTTAGAACAAGGTCCCCTTTTCTAAAATAATAAGAATCGTTGAAGCAGGGTATATTTTTGTTTAACTCGGGAGCGGTTTATTTTGTTCAATAAGGAAAGGGATTAGGACAGAGTTTTCTTTTCTTCAGCCAGGAAAATGGTGGGAACAGGGATTTTTTTTAGTTTAGCTGGAAAAGGATTCATTTTGTTCGCTAAGAAAGAGGGGTTCTTTTTCTTTAATGAGAAAATGGGTTAGAAAAGGAGTTCTTTTTCTTTAATAAGGAAAGGGGTTGGAAAAGAAGTTATTTTTCTTTAAAAAGAAAAGGGGTTAGAAAAGGGGTTAGATCAGGGGTGCTTTCTTGTTTAATTAAGGAAAATTTCATTTTTTTCAATAAAGAAGTTTGTTTGAACAGGGTTTCTTTGTAATTTAATAAGAAAAGAGACTAGAACAAGGTTTCTTGTTTTAAAATAATAAAAATTCTTGGGTAGGGTTTTTTTGTTTAACTGGGGAGAGGTTCATTTTGTGCAATAAGGAAAGGGGGTTAAAAAAGAGTTGACTTTTCTTGAATAAAAAAAATGTTTGGGCGAGAGGTTCTTTTTGTTTAATCGAGGTCTTTATTTTTCTCAATGAGGAAGGGAGCTAGAACAGGGTTCATTTTTGTTTAATTTAGGAGATGGTCATATCTCTCAATAAGGAAGGCTGTTAGAACAGGGGTTCTTTTTGATTAATTGAGGAGGGGTTCATTTTGTTCAATGAAATAAATCGTCAGAAGAGGGGCACTTTTTGTTTAATTGAGGAGGATTTCATTTTTCTTAATAAGGAAGGGGACTACCATAGGAGTTCTTTTTTATTAATTGAGGAGTTACAATAGTTTCCTTGTCTAAAATAATAAAAATCGTTCGAGCAGGAGTTCTTTTTTAATTGTGTAGATGTTCAGTTTGTTTAATAAGAAAAGGGGTTCAAAATAAGATTTCTTTTTTGTTTAACAGTAGAAAAGTTTATTTTGTTCAATAATGAAAAGGGTTAGGAGAGGGTTTTTTTATTTAAAGGGGTTCGAAGGGGTTTTGTATCAAATGATTAATTTTTAGTTCTGCTTGCGCCAGCCGTTTAGATCATTTCCGACGATTGTGAGTCTATAAAGTCTAGTGAAAAGAATGGAGATCATAAAAACCGGAACTTTTAAAGTGGCAAGTAATTAGTTTCTTTTACAATAAAAGTTGAAAGTGGAAGTTTTAATGATGAAAAGCCAGAGGCAAGCTGGCAACAAAACCGCATAGTAGTTAGTGACTTTCGTTCCTTTTGATAGTCCTCGGGCTACTTTCATACGAGATGTGACCCCTCATTCGCTCGCTATAGTAAAACTGTCATCGTGTCAACGAGGCTTTAATGTCAGTTCAGTATTTTTTTCGAGTGGCGTCCTTATGATATAGTTCCACCTTATAACTGAAAACGTAAGATTCAACGGGGATATAAGACCTTCATATATTAACTCTTTTGTTTAACTCTATCATTAGAATTTCAATTGCCATTGATCCAAGAACGCTTTAACTCTTACCCTGGTGGGTCAAGTCTGCCAAGTGAAGTGGAAAGTTTTTTGTGCTCCTTGCACTTTCAGCAAAATTGAAAACCTTGTGTATTTTTAAATTATCCGATGCTACCGGATTGCAGCAGCTGATCATTTTTCGGGAAAATTACAAAAAGTAACAGGATTACAGATTTCTTGGAATATTCTAGGTAGTTACAAGAACATAATTTTCCTTTATTATTATAAAAAGTAACAGGAATATAATTTTACGTAGAATTTCTGACAAACAAAAAGAACACAATTTTCTGCAAAATAATCAGAAGCAACAAGAATACGACTTTCATGGAATATTCTAAGAAGTAACAGGAAAACAATTTCCCAAAAAAATCTAAAAAGCAGCAGAAATACAATTTTCATGGAATATTCTAAGAAGCGACAGGAATACAATTTCCCGAAAAACTCTGAAGAGCAGGAGAAGAACAATTTTTCTGAAATATTCTAAGAGTATCCGGAATACAAATTTTTGGGAATAATCTAAGAAATAACAGAAATATTATTTTCAGACAAAAAATGAAAAGCAACAAGAATAAAATTTTCTTGAAATACTATAAGAAGTAACAGGAATATAAATTTATGGTAATATTCTAAGAAGTCACGCTAATCCCATTTACAGAAAATATTCTAAGACGTAACAGGAATACCCATTCCCGAAAAAATTGAAAAGCGGAATGATTATAATTTTCTTTAAATACTACAAGAATTAACAGGAATACAATTTCTTAAAGACACTCTGAACGGTAGGAGGAATACAATTTAATGGAAAAATTTTAAGCAGTAATAGGAATAACATTTTGCGAACATTGTTTAAGAAGTAACAATAATCAAATTTACCGGAAAATTATAAGAAGTAACAGAAATAGTTTGGAATACCATAAGAAGAAACAGGGCAAACATTTCCAGGAGAATTTTCGAAAAACAAAAAAAAAATTAATTTCTTTAAAAACATTTCCTGGGAAATTATGACAAGTAACAGGATTGGTGCTTTCCAAGAAAATTTTAAGAATGAAGAAGAATCTAGTTTTCTGGAAAAATTCTAAGAAGTAACACGAATAAAATTCTCCGAAAAATGTTTAGGAAGTGACAGGAATTAAATTTTCCTGAAAAATTCTAAGGAGCAACAAGAGTCCAGTTTTCCAAGACATTTATAATAATTCACAAGAACATCATTTGTTAGAAAATTATAAAAAGTAACAAGAAAAATGATAAAAAGCAATATAATTTCAATTTTTTGGAAGTAATAGAAGAAGCAACAAGAATACCATTTTCCAGGAAAATTTTAAGAATTAGCAAGAATTAATTTTGTCAGGAATAATATTCTAAAGAGTAATAAGAATCAACTTTCTCGTGAATATTCTAAAAAGTACATAACAAGAATAAAATTTTCCGGCGATAAGTATCAACAAGGACAACGTTTCTCGGGAAATTTCTAACGAACAGCAGAGATATAATTTTCAGTAATAGTTCTAAAAAGCAACAGCGATACAATTTTCCACCAAAATTATAGGAAGTAGCAAAGATACAATTTTCCGGGGAAACAGGTTTTTTTGCCATTAAAAACGGAGGTGAGAAGAAGATTCCTGTTTTTTGTTTCATGAGAAATAGTATTAGAATAGGGATTCCTTGTATTTAATAAATAAAATAGATTTCAAGGCAACATGAATACAGTTTCCTAGGAAATTCCTCAAAAGTCACATGAATACCATTTTCTGAAAAATGATAGGAAGTATCAGGAATAAAATTTCCTGGAGAAATTCAGAAAAAAAGAAGAATACAATTTTCTGAAAAATGAAAAGAATTATTGGAAAAAATTTTTTCCTTGGAATGTCTAAAAAATAACAAGTACAGAATTTGCATGAAATATTCTAAGAAGTGACAAAAACACAATTTTCCGAAAAAATCTGATAAGAAGTAACAGGAGTATAATTTTCTTAAAATACTATAAGAAGTAATAGGAAAACAATTTTCCCGGAAATTCTACAAGGAAACAGGAATACAGTTTTCCTCGAAATGTCTAAGAAGTAACAGGAATACAATATTCTAAGACGTTAGATTGTTTTATAAGAATCAGGTCACATAAATACAATTTTCCAGGGAGTATCTAAGAATCAACAGGAATAAAATTTTCCATAAAATGTCTAAGGAGGAATAGGAAAACTATTTTCTGAGGAATGTCTAAGAAGTAACGGCAATACAATTTTTATGGAAAATTTAAGGAGTGACATGAATACAATTTCCTGAGAATCTAGCAGGAAGCTTTTTTTTAAAGTTATGTAGAGGACGGTAATTATGAACGGTGTTAAAAAATAGACGGAGGAGATGCTAATGGTGGGAAGGTTTATTAAATGGAATATAGAGGAGAGGACAAAGGATGGGGTATGGAGTAGGGATTGGATTGGGACGAGATGGAAGAAGAATAGGGATGTGGTTGGGAGTATAAATAGGAGAGTAGTAGGGATGTTATTAGAAGTGGAGTGGGGAGTAGTGGTGGGATGGAGTAGGAATAAGAGGGGGAGTAGGGATAGGATTGGCTGATGAGGGATGGGAAAGGAGTACGTATGGGATTCGGATTAGGGATGGAATGGGGAGCAGGGATGGGAAGAGAGGATGGGACATGGTCGTAGGTAGAGGAGATGATAGTGGTGGAGAAGTGGGGAGATGGGCAGATAGAAGCATAAGTAGGAGTGTAGAGGGAATTGAAGTTGTGGATGGTAAGGGAACTGGGGAAGGGGTTGAAAAGTGTAAGGAGAAGAGTATAGTGTCTCAAAGGAGGGAAAGTATATGGGCAATGAATAGAGGAAAGAAGAAGCAGGATAGGGAGAGAAGGGTTGGGGGGAGGAGGGGGGAGTATTTACTCACCACATGAGCTTTATGATGCTGATGATGAATCGTGTGATGATGGTGGTGTCGTTTTTCCTTTGCATGATGCTTGCCGTGATGTTTTCCGCCCCGGTGGGGGGGATATGTGTGGTACAGCATGTTGACGCCGATCGATGGTTGGCGTCACCTGACCTCGGCCACATTGCTCTTAGTAATCAACGTTTGGTGATTCTGGTTTGAAGCTGACAGTTTTGTAACATTTGAACCTTCTGTGTCCAATTTCTTCTCAGGCTGACTATTCTGAGCCGAGTTTTGAAAATTTTGGAATGTGAGGTCACTTTCATCAAGATCAAGAGCAAAGGCAATTCTGGAATGGGGCACTAATTTCACGTTGGACCCGATAGGGGTCACGGTCGTTGCTGGATCCAGTTTAACAAGGGCTGCTTGCAATTCCAACGCGTCCATTTTTTTTCTTCTGAACACCTTCTTTAAAAACTCGCTTTAAAAACAGTTTTAGAAAGAATATTGAATTCCGCGTCAAAGAAGCCCTATTAAGGTATTTTTTATAAATAGAGACCGAGTTAGTGAGTTAGGAAGACGAGTTTAATTTATAAATTTTGCCAATTTTTATGACTCAACTTTAACCCCTGGCAAAATCTAGGACAATAATGGGAACAATTTTTAAGTCTTGAGAAATGAAACTTGAAGTCTTCTCTTTCACATGAACCCAAGATATTTTAAAAATGTTTACTGAGGCGCGCGCTAGAGGAAACTCTCTCCAAGGCAATACACGCCGCAGTCCCGCTCAACCGAGCGCACGGTTCAACATTTTTTAGGATAATTAGAGAACCATATAACATTTTTACAATTTCTTGGGCTCATTTTAAAGAGGAGATTTCAAGTCTGGTTCTGCGGAAATTTAGAATCTTTAATATTGTTTTCACAGATTTTGACGAAAGTTAAAATTGAATAAAGAAAATTGTAAAAAGTCTTAAATCTTTCTAACTCAAAATCTGAAGTGTTTCTAACTCAATAACTCGGTCTTTGTTTATCGAAAATACTTCAAATAGGGCTCATTTGACGCGTAATGTAAAAAAAACTTTTCAACTACTTTTTAAAAAATAAATTATCCTATCTTTTTTCGGAGATAGAAAGAAGAATAAAAATAATACTAGATATATTCCTTATTTTTCAATCGCCCAATTTTTTTCCTTTATTAATTAAGCACAAATTAAAAGTTTCTGATTAAATCGAGTAATTCTGTTGAGGAAATAGCTTGCCTTTGCTGACGAACATAATTTCCTCGGAGACGAATAAATAACTCGATGGGAATTACACGTATCAGTTTTAACATTGTGTTTGAAACTCTCGTATAACTCACATTGCAAAGTGAAACTTTTCGCTCGATACGTAATAATTTAGAGAAGTAATACTCTTACTTGACAGAAATCGGGGTATAAAATGACTTTTCAACTTTCTTTTTCAACAAATCGGACAAAAAGTGCAGCAGATTAAAAAAAAAAATAATAAGAAGGTTTATCACTTAGGATCTATATTCGTCTTTTTTTTCTGTGAGAGTGTGAATGTGTGTCTGATTCATCGAGAACTTATTGCTGATTCCGCGAGGCTGATAAAACGAGGGGATAATATCGGAAAATTATATAGAGAGGAAGATTCTTTAAGCACGATTCGCTGAAAATTTTTAAAAATATATTTATTTGAAAAGATAGAGGAGATTTAAATTTACGACTTTTGGACTGAATTTTTTAAAATGATGAGACACTTCAACTAAGAAGATTTAAATGAATCTATTTTATTAGAATGCAAGAACTAAATAATTATAAATTTGAATTAAAAAATTCCCCGACTTCCTGACCAATTTTTTATTTTTCTTGACCGAAAAAAAGGAATTTGCAACACAATAATTAAATTTTCAACCGAGAAACATTTTCCATCAATAAAGAAGAACAATTTAATTTTTAGCAATAAATTAGTTTTTGGCAAAATAAAAAAATTTATAAGTAATAAATATCATTTTTCAAGGAAAAATGGAATAGTTGCATTTTTAGTTCAAAAAATTAATTCCTGACGAAAAAAACAAACAATTTTCAAAAAAGTAGTTAAATTTTCAACCAAAGAAATTGATTTCTTAATCAAATAATCAATCTTTCATTAAAAATATAATTTTTAGGCAAATATTTATATTTTCAACCTTAATATAAATTGTCATCCTAAAAAAAAATCGTAACAAACCAAAATCGAATTTGTAAGAAAAAATTTTAATTAATGAAATTCCTCTTTTATCCAAAGTTTAAATTTTTAAACAGAGATGAATTTTTAACCAAGCAGTTGAATTTTGAAATGAAAAAGATATTTTTTTAACATAAAATAAGTGAATTTTTAATTAAAAAATTCATTTTCACTTAGAACATTACATTTCTCCCAAAAGATACCAATTTTCGACAAGAGAGTGCCATTTTAAACTAGAAAAGATAAGTTTGCAAAAAAAATGAAATAGGCCAATTTTTATTTAAAAAAATGAATTTGCAATTAAAAATTAATTACTCACAAATAAGGTAAACTTTTTCACGAAAGAAATTAATTTTTAACTAAAAAGATACATTATTAACCAGCAAGATTAATTTTCGGCCAAAAATTGTTTATTTAACCAAATTTAATTTAAAACCAAAGGCACTTGAATTCAAGCAAATAAAAACAAGTTTTCATCAAAATTGCTGAATAGCCTACCAAGCCGAAATGGGAAATGATTGCCAATTTGATAGGAAAAGTATGTTTTATAATATAAATGGAAAAAAATACTGAAATAGGTAAATTATTGTCAATTTTTCTGGTATTACTTACAAAATTATAGAGGAAAAATTAGACATGACTTGGGAAAAATTGCCAATTTAGAATGAAAATTACATTCCACAGTTTTAATGAAAAATTCCAAGATAAGTGAATAGAATTATGTTTTGATGTAATAATAGGAAAAGAATGATAAAAATTTATTTTAGGTAAATTACATTTAATAATTTTAATGGAGAAAATTCCAAGATAAGTAACTAAATTTTTATTTTGATCAAACAATTTTTTAAATTATACAGGTAAAATTGGATGAAAATTAACAAACATTGCCAACTTTGTAGGAAAATTATATTAAATAATCTAAATAGAAAAATTTCAAAGAAGAAAATAAGTTTCTGCTTTGCTGAAATTATTTCCAAAATGGAACAGTAATGATTGGGAAAAATGTCAAAAGTTGCCAAATTTGCAGGAAAATTATATTTTATAATTTAAATATAAAAAATTTCGAAAAAAGAAAATAAGTTTCCACTTTGCTAGAATAATTTGGAAAATGATATAGAAAATATTGAAAAAGGATTTACGAACGTTTCCAACTTTGTAGAAAAATTATATTTCATAATTAAAATAGAAAAAATTCTAAAAAATTAAAAAAAGTTTCGACTTTTCTGGAATAATTTCCAAAATGAAATATCAAATAATGGGCAAAAATTGCCAACTTTGTAGGATTCATTTTTTCGTGGAGATAAGATCTCTAGTTTTTTGCAGAATGGCTCCTTTATATAAAAAAGTTAATTAAAATTTCGAAACTTGAAATATTATAATTTATGAGCGACCCCTAAAAGGAAAAGTTGGAAACCTGAAATGAATAATTGAAGCATAATATTGAGTTCTTTTTATGGATTTGAGAGATGATCATCAATAAAGCAGATTCGAAAAGACACATTGTGTGTACTTTACGACTTCTTGATAAAAAGTGAATACATATGAAGATTTGTTCTGAAATTCTGAGAAGGTTCGGATTAAGTCAACCCGTTTTACGAGCTTCGGCTTGGCGAGTCTAAGATAATTTTCTTTATTACAGCGATTTTTAATTTACAATAGCCTGAGTTGGTTTTTGCAAATATAACTTTTGGCAGATGTTATATTACCTGGAAATGGAAACAAGGATTGTCCTCTTTTAAATTAAAAATTAAAAAAAAATTCTGAATTTTCAGATTTAGAATCCTAAGAAATTCATTTTCTGATAAAGTTTTAAGGAATAATAGGAATACAATTTAGCGAGAACATCTCCATTATTAGCAGGATCACACCAGAAAAAGTTATTATAATCAAAAGAAATACTATTTACCGTAATCACTAGAATAAACAGAAATGAAATTTCCCAGAAAATGCACAGTTGTAACAGGAATACAATTTCCCAGAAAATCCATAGGAGTAACGGGAATACAATTTCCTAAAGAATCAGCCAGAGTTGCGGGATTACAAATTTTCGAAGAAATTGTAGGTAGTAACAGGAATACAATTTCCCGGAAAATATTCAGAAGTAATAGGAATACAATTTCCTAAAGAATCCATCAGGGTAACAGGAACACAATTTTCCGAAAGAAATATTCTGTAGAAAGAGGAATACAATTTCTTGAAAAATCTACATAATAAACATAAATACAATTTCCTGAAGAATAGAATGTACGGAAATATAATTTCCCAGTAAATCCACAGGAGTAACAGGAATACGATTTCCTGGAAATCTACCGAACACACAGAAATTCAATTTTCCGAGAACATCCTTATGATTAACAGGAATACAATTTTCTGTGAGAAATTACCAGAAGTAACAGGAATATTTCCTTGGATACTATTTACCGGACAATCCACGGAATTTTACAGAAACATAATTTCCCCATAAATCCACAGGAGTAACAAGAATACAATTTCTGGAAATCCACAGAAAACACAGAAATACAATTTTCTGAGAACATCCTTAGGATTAACAGGAATACAGTTTTCTGTGAGAAACTACGAGAAGTAACAAGAATACAATTTCCCAGTAAATCCAGAGAATTTCCTTTTCAGTAATCTCAGAGATCTTCAAAAGGCATCAACATTCATTCTCGAAATGTTATAAAATCGAAATTTTTATGAATTTTAAAACTATATTTACAAAAAATCTAAATTTTTGAAATATCTTTTAAAATAATTCGAAAAAAATTTGTTTCAACGATTTCAGAAATCGCACACTGGGAATCATTTCCGCGAAAATCTTGAGAAACATCCGGAATCAGTGATAGTACTGGGAACAACCCAACGAGTTACAGGAATACAATTTTCCGCGAAGGAAGATTTAAAGAATTATCCAGGTAAATTTTTAAGGGAATAGAAAAAGAAAATGTGTGGATCTAATTTAAATTTTATTGGAAATGGAAACTTTTCTTCTTTAAAATTTTTATTGAATTTTTGAAGTCCAATTTCAGAACTTTCATATGGAAGCCCAAAAGAAATAAAAAGATATTCTAGGAAAATCTGAAGAAAACACCAAAATACATTTTCACAGAAAAATTCCCGGAAAAAATTAAGATACAATTTCTTGGAAAATCCACAAAATCAGCAGATATACAATTTCCTAGGAAAATCATAAGGAGTGAAAAGAGTTCAATTTTGAGGAAAATCCTAAACAGTTAGAGGAAAATCCGCGTGTGACCAATAAATAAAATTTTCCGGTGGGGAAAATGCAAAAAATTGTTTATAGATAATTTTTCGGAAATAGAGAAAATGTTTTGGATTTAAATCATAGATTCTCATAATTTGAATCGCTATAAATGTCTCGAGGGCAGAGAACTCGGACCCACGCTAAAGTCTTCCGCCCACGGATGTCCTTACGTGGAAAGAAAAGTGTTGTTGCCAACGTTACAAGTACACAAAGGCTCCCGGGGTGTCCTTTCTGGTTAAAAAGAAAATAAAAAAAAATAAATAAAAAAATTTCCGGGATGAAATATCACAGTCTATCAGCCTGCCGTAATTAAATACATGAGCAGAATATCTTTCTGAATGAATAACAAATTAGAATTCGAGAACGATATCAATCATCTCTTCCAATCTGAATCGCCATCAGTTATTTCCTCTCTTCTCCATTTTCGCTCGATATAAATTAGGAAAATGAATTCTAATTATAAGAAAGACATTGTTTTCTGATATTTATATAACTCTTCGAATATGGATAATAAATTCATGGAAATGGGAGAATCAATACTTTTTAATGAAATTAATCCATAGGTACCATATCCCTGAGATAATTGAATTTTTAATAAAAAATATAGATTTTAAACAAAAAAAATAATTCTCAAACAGAAGAAGATTTCTTGGCAAAATGGTTAAATTTTCAAACAAAAAATATCAAGCATTAACCGAATTTTCTACAAAGCATTCGAATTTTAAAAAGCAGACGAAGAATTTTCAGTTGAAGCATTAATTCTTATTTAAAAAAAGAGTCTTTATCTAAATGGGTTAAACTTCAACAGTAAAAAATTAATTTTCTACCAAAATAGGTGGATTTTTAACCCCAAAAGACGAAATTTCTACGAACAATTAAATTTTCAGTTTCAAAATATTGATTTTTAACAACAAGAAATAATTTTCTAGTAAACTAGTTTAATTTTCAACCCAAAAAGAAGATTTCAACAAAATAGTTTAATTTAAAAAAAATTCTTAACGAAAAATGCACCTAATGACTGTAAGGTCTGCACATATGAATTTAGAGAAGAAATAAAAAAATTAAAAAATGGAGGAAATGGGTGAAAAGGGAAAGTCTCTTGAAAACAAGGGAAAAAGATGGGAAGAGAGAGAAGAGTGTGAAGTCCGCAAAGATGAATTTAGAGAAAAAATACAATAATAAATAAAAAAAGGTGAATAGGGGAAAATGGGAAAATGGGAAAAAAGGAAAGTTTCTTAAAAATAAGGGGAAAAAGAGGAATTCTTTAAAAAGGGGAAGAGAGGAAAGACTGTAAAGTTTGCACAGGTAAATTTAGAGATGAAGTAAAATTAAAAAATGGGAATTTGGAAAAAAGGGAAAGTTTCTTGAAATCAAGGGAAGAAGAGGGGAAGAGAGAAAGGAGTATGAAGCCTGTATAAATGAATCTATAGAAGAAATAAAATAAACAAGGGGAGAAAGAGGGAAATGGGGAAAACGGGAAAGTTTCTAGAAAACGAGGGGAAAAAGAAGAATACTTTAAAAAAGGGGTGAAAAATGGGAAGAGAGGGAAGACTGTAAAGTTTGCACAGATGAATTTAGAGAAGAAATAAAACTTAAAAAGGGGAAATTGAAAAAATAGGAAAATTTCTTGAAAACAAGGGAAGAAGAGGGGAAGAGAGAAAGGAGTATGAAGTCTGGACAAATTATTTAAACAAGAAATAAAATAAAAAGGGGGAAATGGGTAAACGGGAAAGTTCCTCAAAAAGAAGGGGAGAAGAGGGAAAGAGGGGAAAGAGTGTGAAACCTATAAAGATGAATTTAGAGAAGAAATAAAATAAGCAAGGGTGGAAAGAGGGAAATAAGGAAGACGGCAAAGTTTCTAGATAACGAGGGGAAAAAGAAGAATTCTTTTTAAAAAAAGGGCAAAGGAGGGGAACAGAGGAAAGACTGTGAAGTCTGCAAAGATACATTTAGAGAATTAATAAGGCAGAAATAAAATAAAAGGGTGGAGATGCGATAAAGGGGTAAGTTTCTTGAAAACAAGGGGAAAAAAGAAGAAGAGAGGAAAGAGCGTGAAGTCAGAAATCTGAATTTAGAGAAGAAATAAAACAAAAAATAAAATAAAAGGTGAAAAGGGAAAAAAAGGAAAGTTTCTTGAAAACAAGGAATGAAGAGGGGAAGATAGGAAAGAGTGTGAAGCTTGAAAAGATGTAAAGTAGAAAAGGGGGAAATGGGAAAAATTTCTTGAAAACAAGGAAGAAGAGGAGAAGATAGGAAAGAGTGTGAAGCCTAAAAATATGAATTTACAAAGGCGGAAAGAGGGAAATAAGGAAAACGGGAACGTTTTTAGAAAACAAAGGGAAAACGAAGAATACTTCTTTTAAAAACGGACAAAGGAGGGTAACAGAGGAGACACTGTAAAGTCTGCAAAGATAAATTAGAGAGGGAATAAAATAAAAACAAACAACAGAGTAAGATGTGGAAAAGTTTCTTGAAAACAAGGGAAAAAGAGAGGAAGAGAAGAAATTGCGTGAAGTCTAAAAAGATGATTTAGAAAAGAAATAAAACAAATAATAAAATAGAAAAGGAGGAAAAGTGGAAAGTTTCTTGAAACGAGGGAAAAAGGAGGAATCATTTAAAAAAAGAGCAAAAGAGGGGAAGAGAGGAAAATGTGTAAAGTCAGTGAGGATGAATTTATAGAAGAAATAAAACAAAAAATAGAATGAAAAAGGGGGAAAGGGGATAATGGGGAAAAAGGTATTTTTTAAACAAGGGAAAAAAGGAATTTTTTAAAAAACGAGGCAAAAGAGGGAAAGAGAAAAAAGAGTGTGAAGTCTGTAAAGATGGATTTAGAGAAGAAATAAATTTGGAAAAAAGGAGCTAAAAGTTGGTTTATCTGTGGCTAGAGGCAGCGATTCATCGCTGTGCGGGACTGAAGAAAAAAAAATCATCGGGCGCAGGTAGATCCGGCAAACCCCTTTACAGTTCGTTAATTCTCTGTGGAATGGAATTTACCTGGTGATTTGCGGATGAGACTGAGCATGCAAAAATTTTATTTGAGTAGACACCTTGGAATAGTTGAGGAATGACTAATTTTGCAAAATAGTCCACTGTTATTTAAGTAAAAGGTCCGTGCTCGAATCCAAAATTCGACGTAGAAGAAAGGAATTGGGGATTAATGCAGTTGGTTTGTGAGAGTCATTATTTTATCAATGCCGATTGATTTAATCGCGTTTACACCATCTGGCGACCTTGTCCTTCGATCAGATCAAAGTTTCACTTTGCAAACAGAAGTTTTTTTATCTATTGATTTTCTAGTTTTAGATACTGACGAAAAAGACGAAAAATAGAAACTCCAAGGTAAATTTTAATCGGTATCGATATGATTATCGTAATTAATCATTTGCTGATAACCTCATTTTTCTAAAAAGGTATACGAATATGATTCCCCGGAAAATTCTTGAAAAATAATAGGGACATAATTTCCTAAAAACGGATAAAAGTATCCTAGGAAATCCAGGAACAAACTAAAAAGTAACAGGAATATAATTTCCCGGGAATGTGCTGAATTCAGAGGAATAAAATTTCCTGGAAAATATTCAAAATTAACAGGGAAATAATTCCCCGGAAAACTGATAAAAAGTATCCCAGGAAATTCAGGAACCAACTGAATAGTAACAGGAATATAATTTCCCGGAAAATGTTATGAAGTAAGAGGGATACAAATTTCTGGAAAATTGTAAAACTTAACAAGAACACAATTTCCTTAAAAATGGTAATAAGTATCCCAGAAATCCTAGAACCAACTAAAAAAAAAGAGAATTACAATTTCCGAGAAATGGGCTGAAGTGACAGGAATACAATCACTGGAAAATGTTAAGAAGTAATAGGGAGACAATTTCCCGAAAAACTTATAAGAAGTATTCCAGGGAATCCAGAAAGGAACTGAAAAGCAAAAAGAAAACAATTTACCGGAAATGGTCTAAAGTGAACTGCATACTATATACCGGAAAATGTTAAGACATAACAGGCACACAATTTTACGGAAAATTGTAAAACGTAACTGGAATGCAATTTTCCGGAAAATGTTCTGAACTAAGAGGGAAACAATGTACTAAAAAACTGGTAAGAAGTATCCCAGGAAATCTAGGAAAACCCTAAAAAGTATCAGGAATGCAATTTCTCGGAAATAAACTGAATTAAGAGGAATACAAGTTCCCGTAAAATGTTAAGAAGTAACAGGGAAACAAGTTTCTGGAAAACCTGTAAGAATTATCCCAGGAAATACGGGAATCAACTAAAAAGTAACAGACATACAATTTCACGGAAAATTTTAAGATGTGACAGGGTTAAAAATTTCCGGAAAATATTAAGAAGTAACAGGAATACAATTTCTCAAAAAACTGCTAAGAAGTATTCCAGAAAATCCAGGAAGGAACTTAAATGTAACAGAAATATAATTTCAAAGCAATCGTTTAAAGTAAGAGGAATATACTTCCACGGAAAATTTTTAAAAGTATAAAATATATACTATTTCGCGAATAAACATCTAGGAAGTAACAGGAATACAATTTATTGGGAAAATTGTAAGAAGAAAGTTCAAAATAATTTCTGGGGGATTTCTAATGCAAGAAGTAATTGGAAGACAATTTTACAGAAAACTTATTAAACGTAACAGGAATACGATTTTCGTTTCAAATTTTCTCGTTTTATTAAACAAAGAAAACAGATGAAAAATGTTTTTAAATAAAAATGGGGTCATAGCAAAGGTTCTATTTTTGTTTGATAAAGAGAAGGATTTGGGAGGGAGGTTCTTTCTGTTTAATTAGGAAGAGTTCAAAACAGAGGTTTATATTGTTTAATAATAACAATGGATTTAGAAATAAGTTTCGTTCTGGAATACAATTTTCCGGGAAACTTCTTGAAACTATCTGGAATAAAATTTGTCCGGGAACTTATAAGAAGCAATAGGAATACAATTTTCCCGCGAAATTCTGAAAAGTAACCAGAATACAATTTTCTAGAAAAAGTCTAAGATTGAATAGGATTACAATTTCTTTGAGTAACCCAGCGAAACAGTAGCAATCAAATTTTACGTAAAAATTCAGAACAAGACCAGGAAATTCCTCCGGCAAATTATTTAAAAAAGTCCTAGGAATACAATTTTTTAAAAAAACAGCATGAGGCTCTGAATAAATTTCCGGGAATAACTTTGAAAGTCTTTCTGCTCATTAAAATTTCTGCGTCAGATCCTGATGGAAAGAGAAAAAAAGGAGTAGAGTATCTGGTCAGGAACTTTTTGCGGAAGTATTTACGAAGATAGTTGTGGAGACCTTTTGCTCGGTAAATTAACAATTTGCCAGGAACTAGTTTGCGGCGTCACGATTCCTGCGTAACGGCCAATGGGCGAGGCCCAAGTATATATTTTCATTCTTTGTGAGCTCCTTGGGCGCTAGAATCGTAAGATCTTCAGTTAGAATCGGGATGCTAGAATCCTGTTTGTGTAAGTACATATGTATGAAATAGGTACCGGCTTGCAGTCTTAAGTGAGGTTACGAGTCGGGGGTCAGTTATTATTGCGGCGTAATGACTGCCCGTGCCAAGAGCAGGTTCAGGTTATTCGAGCTTGGTTGGTAATGGCAATAATCATTGAGCAATAACGAACCTTCTGCGCTCCTGCAGATTCTAAGAGCATTTTCATTTACTTACTCATCGAAAGGGTTCAATCTCAAGTAAAAAAAGTTACGCTTTACGTAAAAATCTTAAACAGGATACTCAAGAAACATTTTTGAGAAACCAACAAGAATTGTACCATCCAAGCGAGCAGCTTCAACTCTTTCCAACACCTAGGAAACTACTGATAAATATTTGAAGGATAACTAGAATGAACCTTGAAGTCTCTTTTTTAAAATGAGTCCAAGAAGGTGTGAAAATATTCACTGCTTCTCGAATTAGCATTAAAAATGTAGAGGCAATGCACGGCACAGTCCCGCTCAACCAAGCGCACGGCTCTACATTTTTATGATAATTAGCGAAAAAGTGAACATTTTTACCATTTTTTCTACTCATTCTAAAAACGAGATTTTAATCTTTATTTTGCGTGACTTTCGAACATTTAGAATTATTTTCGTAGATGTTGCTAGCAGTGAAAGGTAATCTTGAAAATGGTCAAAAATCAGAAATTAGACCGGTCTTTCTCGATTGGAACCGGCGCTAAGAAGTAGGACGAAACAGGAATAACATTTTCCAGAAATAAACTAAAAAATTAATATAATTTTCTGAACAACTTTTCAAAAGTAACAGGAATTTGTTTTCCAGAAAATTCTAAAAGGAAACAAGAATATACTTTCCGGGAAAATTTTAAGTAGCAAAAGAAATACGTTTTTTAGTAGCAAAAGGAATACAATTTTCCTGAAAAGTTCTAGAAAGTAACGGGAATACCATTTGCTCTGACACCATTAGAAAATATAAATATTGGATGATTTAAAAATAATGTTTAGTGACTTGGTTGGGAAAAAAACGCAACTTTATCCAAAAAATATCGTTATTGAACAATCAATATAAATTTTTGTTGTAAAATGAAACCCTCTTATCAGTGATTTTATAAACATAATAAAAAATTCTATTCTTATAAAATTTCTCTCATTTCTTTAAAGAAGAAAACATTGCCCTAATTTTGGCACCTTCTCACGTGTCAAGTCTCCTCCAGGCTTGACTCATCGGATCACACGCGACTTTTTGGCACCTCGTGTTCTTTCACGACACTCGCGAATCCTCGACACTGACACCCTCACAAATTTAAGATTCACACAAAAATAAATAAACACACCCACGATCCAGCTGACTTCAGGCCAACCTCAACTTCTCCAACTCTTGCCAAGAGTCAAACTTTTCCCCTTATTTTTTCCGGCTTTCTCTAGCCCTTGATTCTGTTATTTAAAAAGAATTTTTCCCAGATTTCTGCTATTTCGAGATGAGTTTTCTAAAACTGGGTGTAACCAGTGTCACTCTTTCGGCGAGTATGCGGCCTAGGAATTGTTTCAGAGCACATTACCAGAGTCGCGCTGGACCATCCGGACGCCGCGATTCTGCGAATCCACAACGACGATGAACCCAATGTGGGGGTTCGTTTCGTTTCTGCTCGGGGGTGGGATCAATATGAGGTTGGGTGAACGCGGGAAATTCGCGCGCAGGTCCTTCTCATGAATTTTGTCCTCTTCTTACCACCGAAACGGATCTATTTTCTTCTCACTCTATTTTTTTCACACCCGACCCTTCTGATCTGAAAGATGCATATGCACAGACACAGACACAGACACGTAAAAAGAATCATACATAGCCAAACAGCCTTTGTCACTTTCATCCCCCTTGTAATGTGTTTCTTCCTGGCGCTATTGTAGCTCATGTGTGCTACCAAAATAAATTTGTGAGACAATAAAGCTCAAATCTAGCACAATTCAGCCCAACTTAATTTTGTTATTGTTGTTAGGGGTTTATTTTTGTGTGCTAAGTGTGTGTAGAGCGTGTTTTTTTGGATATTGAAGATTAAGGGAAATATGGTGTGTGGGCTCAGATAAATTTATTGCAAATTTTGGATTTTTGGTTGGTGTATCTGTTTTGTATTTCTATTAACTGAGAAGATGAGTTAGGGGTTGTCTTTGAGGTCTTCTTGATTTTTGGAATGATTTGGGTTCTGTTTGGGTGTTTTTGGAGGGGTGTTGTTGGTTTTTTGGATGTACCGAATTAAGGATGTATTGCAATGTTTTATTACCTTTTTATTATGCGAGGATCAGGTTGATGGTTCTGGGGCACCCGGATAATGCAAAAGTTTCCCTTGACGTTCCTGATACATTCCATTAAAAGGTTCGGAGCATTCCGATAAATTTTCCAGGAAGGTTCCCCAAAGTAGGTAAATATCCGCGTATCAAGAAAGCTTCCCAAGGAATGTTCGAGAAATGTTCGAGAGAATTTTTCGCGTTATAATAATTTAATTAATTTAATTAAATTCCTTACAAAAATTATCCGAAAAGTCTTTGGGAACCTTCCTTGATAGGCGGACATTTACATATCCGAGAACCTTTCTGGAATATCTTTCGGAATTCTCCCAACTTACCATTTGAATGTTTCAGGTATATTCAGGTAAACTTTTATGCTATCCGGGTATTATTTTTTCTGGTTAGGGATTCAGAGTTGTCTTAGGTTTTGGGATATTTTTTTATTCTTGGCGTGTTGTTCTAATGTGTGTGCCTCTGAAAATGCCAAGAGTTCTGGGGGTATTATGTTTTGTGTTCAGAGATTAAAGTTTGTTGTCGGTTTTGAGATATTTTGGATTCTCCGGGTATAGTGTTGCAGTAGGGTTTTGTTTTTTTTCTGATATTTGGGGTTCTCATGTATGTGGTGTGTGTGTAAGGACTGTGGGTTGTATTTAGATTTCGGGATGTTTCCGATTCTGGATGTATTGTCATTGTTTATTGTGTGTGCTGCTAAAGATGTCTTGGGTTCTATGAGTATTATGTTTTGTGTTCAAGGGTTGAAGGTTATCTTCAGTTTTGGGATATTTTGAATTTTTGGGGTGTAGTGTAGTAGTAGGGGTTTGTTCCGTCTTTCTGATGGTTCTCTCTGGGTTTTCTTTAGTCCTAGGGATGTTCTAGATTCCAGACGTATTGTGATGTGTTATTGTGTGTGCCTCTGAAGATGTCTTGGGTTCTGGAGGTATTGTGTTTTATGTGAGATGTTTAGGGTTCTGTGAGTATTATATTTTGTGGTAAGGGATTGTCTTCAATTTTAGGGTATTATGAATTCTCAAGGTGTTGTCTCGCGGTAGGAGTTTGTTCCATCTTTCTAATATTTTAGGTTGTCGTGACATGCGGTCTGTCTAGAAGCTGTGGATCGAGTTATATTTTTGGGATGCTTGAAGTGCTGAGTTTGGCTCTCTGTGTGGGTTTGTATCTGGGGCTTATGACTCCAGGTGTCGGTCATTTGTCCTGTTCAGACCTAAGAGACGCATATGCGTATACAATGACACATACAAAACGACTCACACATAGACAAACGCCCTTTGGCATTTTTGTCCCCCTTTTAATGTGTTTCTTCCTTGCTTGCTTTCCCTCTCGCGAAGTATGGCCCTAGGAACGAAGATCTTCTGCAGCATAGTATCCATACCCTGGAGATGAACACGTTTTCCACTTTGGTTGGGGAAAGAAGGAAATTAACTACTAGAGTGACAGATTTCGTATTATATATATAGATATATACACTTTGTTAAAATGTCCATAAATGTGTCACCCTCAGGAAAATAATATTGAAATAAAAACAAGTTTCAGTAAAATCTATTGAAAAGAAACGAAATTGTTTCCTCTGAAAATAGGGATAGAGATAATAATAATAATATAATAATTAAAGCTTGTTTAATAAAATAAATTAATTATACATTCTATTTTGCGCTTTTCAAGCTTTCGCTGATTTCTCATCCTATCCATTTCAGCTAAAACATTGTTATCTCACGGTTTCTTTTGACCAAATATCTACTAGTTCAATTCAATTCGAACTCGGTCTACAAGGTGGGAGGAGTGGAAGGAGGGAAGGTCAACTCACATTTGAACTCTACGCTTCAAGCTCTTTTCGTAGATACCCACATTGTTTGGCTTCATCTAGCAGCACGAAAGTCCAGTTGGTCTCCTCTTTTGAATTTAATTCTTATTAAAAGTATTACTTTTACCAATTACGATTTAAGATTTATAGATTGAAAATTATCTTACCCTAAGTTTACTCATTGCCATTGTCATTTTCAATCTTAATCTATTTAGTTATAAGCTTTGGCTCCTTCTACGTACCTGAAACAGACAAATTAAACGAATGGTTAAAATTTAATTCAGAATTAAGGGTTATATTAAATTATTTTCGGATCTACCCCGAAGTTGGCACCATCATTCTGAATTTTCAAACAAAAATTTGTGTTTGATTAGGTCAGATTATGCTATATAGTACCAAAAAGATTTGTTGTTGTATATTGTCTAAAAAAACACATCTTTTTCCGAATTTTCAAAAATGCGAATATGAAAAATCTGAGAAATGTCATCAGTTCTGCTAGGGGTAGTTTCTTTTTTGGATATCTCAGATTCCGGATGCTAATAATTCTACTCTGTCTTTAGTGTTTGAGAAAGAGTTTGAGGGTTCTGTTCGCCTTTGAGGATGTCTAAGAGTTTGGGAGTATTATGTTTTGTGTTCAGGGGTTGGTAGTTATCCTCGGTTTTCGAATCTTTCGGCTTCTTAGGTTGTTGTCTTGTAGTAGGAGTTGGTTCCGTTTCCGGGATGTTCCGGATTCCGGATGTATTGCGACGTGCTATTGTGTGTTTTGGTCTATCACTCAGAGAAATGTCTTCTTGTGTCTAAAAGATGTTTTCTGACACAAATGGAATTTCCTCTCAGATGTAAAGCTACCTACTCTTACAGCCAAATGTTTATGTGAAAAAGTTTTTCACACGATTCAAAACAAAACAGAAAATAGGAAGATGATTTTTTTTCAAGGAAACTTTTTCTCTGAGGGTATTGTGCCTGTAGTGTATGAGGAAGGAGTGGAGGGTTGTGTGAGCTTCTATTGATATCTAGAATTTGGGGGTATTATGTTTTGTTATCAGGGATTGAGGGTTGTCTTTGGTTTTTGGATGTTTTGGATCCTTGGGTTGTTGTGTTGTGGTAGGAGTTTGTGTTCGTGTCTGGAGATGTTTAATGTTTGGGGGGTATTAGGTTTTGTGCTCGGAGTTTGAGGTTGTCTTCAGTTTTTGGATCTTTTAGGTCCTTAAGTTGTTGCGTTGTGGTAGGAGATTGTGTTTCGTCATTCTGATGTTTGGGGTCTTGTGTTATGTGGTTCCTATACAAGGTGTGGGCTGTGTTTGGTTTCTGGGACGTTCAGGATTCCGGATGTATTGTGATGTGTTGTTGCGTGTGTTTTCTATTGTTTCTTTTGTTTCTGTAGTTTCTGAGGAAAGCGTTGAGGGTTGTCTTCTCCTCTGTTGATATCTATAGTTTAGGAGGTATTATTTTTTTTCTGGGGTTGAAAGTTGTCTTCGATTTTGGGATATTTTGGAGTCTTGTGATGTTGTGTTGCATTAGGAGTTTGTTCCGCTTTTCTGATGTGTCAGGGTCTCATGATATGTGTTTTGTGCTTGGTTTTTGAGAGGTTTTATGTGCAGGGTGTGGGTGGTGTTGTTCCGGGCGTCGATGATGGTAAATGTTGGTGTCTCAGGTTCTGGTGGTACTGTGTTGCGTGTGTGAAGAAGCTGCGGGTATGTTTTGTTGTCGAATTGTTTTGGGTGCTGGTGGTTCTTTTTTCCATCTACAGAACGCTTTTTTTCGTATCTAGATAGAAACGTTTCATACACATCAGTAGTCCCCTTAAATGGATAGATTCATCAAAATTTTTTCATCTCAATCCATTCTTTTCGTGGACTTTTTTTATTTCTAGTTTGAGGTCCTTAAGTGGTTGGATTCAGGACAATCGACACGTGAATTCTCTTTCTGAACGAATTTAGTTACATACTTGGATGGTTTCCCAATCGATTTGCGCCTCCATCAGGGGTGATAAGCTCTCTACCACTTGATCGCATGACCTACTGTCTATAGCCTCGTGTGCTTCTGTGTTGCATACTACATACTTTGAAACCCGACTCTCCCGCTTTCTTCAAATTGGGATGTTACATTACCCTAATGAATAAAAGTATCTAAGTAACTTATTACTTTTAATTGTCGTTCATAGCGTTTATACAGTATTCCTATAAATTATCACGTATCAATAATCAAGTATGAATAATCAAGTAGCAGCAATGAAGAATCTCAACTATAAAGTATTTAAAGTGTCAAGCATTTCAAGTATCAAGTATTAAATATCTCACGTGTGTTAAGTATCGAATGTATCGCAAATAGGGAAAGCATCACAAGTATTAAGTATTTGAAGTAGTAAGTATCTCAAGCAGCAAGTATTTTTAGAATCAAGTATGTGAAGTAACGGAAGTATAACGAATGTTAAGTATCAAGGGTTTTAGTATTAAATATCTCAAGTATCAAGTATTTAAGTATTAAGGATCTCAATTGTTTTAAGTATCCATTTTTAAAGTACTGCGTATCTCAAATATCAAGGACTCAAGTGCCAAGTATCCCAAGTTTAAAATTTCTTAAATGTGAAGTAATGAACTGCACAGTATCAAAAGTATCAAGTATCTCGAATACCAAGTATTCAAGTGTCAAATGTCCCCAATTTCTTAAGTATAAAGTATTTTAAGTATCAAGCATTTTAAGTATTAAGTATCTCATTAGGTATATCATTTTCAGTATGAACTATAAAGTATTAAATATTTTTAGTATCAAGTATTTTACGTATATAGTATTTGAGCATGAAGTATCTCAAATATCATGTGTTCTATGTAAAAATTATTTTATATATGAAGTATTTCTCTGTCACAAGTATCCCAAGTATAAAGTATCAAAAGTTTTAAGTATCTTAAGTATTTTACGTATCAAGTATTTTTATGTAGCATGTATCTAAACTATAAAGTATCGGGAGTTATAAGTATCTGAAGTAATTTACGTATCAAGTATCAAATATGTTATGCACCATGTATTTTATTTATCGACTATTTAAGTATCAAGTGTTTCATGTATAATGTATTTCATGGATCAATTATTGTATTTGAAGTATCTTATGCATACATTATTTCAAGTATTAAATATCAAGTATTAAATATCAAGTAGTTTAAGTATCAAGTATCTCAAGTATCTTAAGTATGTAGTATCTTAAGTATGAAGTTTCTTAAGTATCAATTATTTGAATTGTCAAGTATCTCAAGTATTTTAAGTATTAAGTATCAGAAGTATCTTAAGTATTTTCCGTATAAAGTATCAGTAAGTATCAAGTATCAGTATCACAGGTATCAAGTATTTTATTTATAAATTATTTTAAATATTAATAATATTAAGTATTGTAAGTATCAAGTATCTCAATTATTTTAATCATCAAGTTTTAGAAGTATCTAAAGTATTTTAAGTTTTAAGTATCAAGTATCTGAAGTATTTAAAGTATCAAATACCTCAAGTGTCGAGTATCAAGTATTTTCAGTATAAATTATTTTAAATATTAAGTATATTCAGTATTTTAAGTATCAATTATCTTAAGTTTCAAGCATCTTAAGTATTTTAATTATCAAGTTTTAGAAGTATCTTAAGTATCCTAAGTATTTTAAGTATCAAATATCTCAAGTATTTAAAGTTTCAAGTATCTCAATCATTGGGTGGCAAATATTTTTAGTATCAAGTGTTTTATATATAGCTTCTTTTTAAATGAGGTATATTAAGTATCGAGTATCACAAGTTTCAAGTATCTCAAGTATTTACGTATCAAGTATGTCAAGTATCTCAAGTATTTTAACTGTCTCAATTGCCAAGCATCTTAAGTATATTATGGATTGAGTATGTTAAGTATGAAGTATTTCAAGTATGTTAAGTATCGATTATATTAAGTATTAAGTATCAGGTATAAGTATCAAGTATTTTAAGTATTTTAAGTATCAAATATCTAAAGTGTCTCAAGTATTTCAACTATCTCAATTGCCAAGCATCTCAAGTATATTATGGATTGAGTATGTTAAGTATGAAGTATTTCAAGTGTTAAGTATCGATTATATTAAGTATCAAGTATAAGTATCAAGTATTTTAAGTATTTACGTATCAAGTATGTCAAGTATCTCAAGTATTTCAACTATCTCAATTGCCAAGCATCTCAAGTATATTATGGATTGAGTATGTTAAGTATGAAGTATCTCAAGGGTCCAGTATCTTAAGTATGTTAAGTATCGATTATATTAAGTATCAAGTATAAATAACAAGCATATTATGTATCAATGATTTTAAGTATTTTAAGTATTTTACGTATCAAGTATATTAAGTATCAAGTATTTCAAATATTTTAAGCATCAAGTATCTGAAGTATTTTACGTATCAAGTATATTAAGTATCAAGTATATCAAGAAACAAGTATTTCAAGTATCAAGTATTTCAAATATTTTAAGTATCAAGTATCTGAAGTATTTTACGTATCAAGTATATTAAGTATCAAGTATATCAAGAAACAAGTATTTTAAGTATCAAGTATTTCAAATATTTTAAGCATCAAGTATCTGAAGTATTTTACGTATCAAGTATACGATTAATTTTAGCATTTTCATTCCGCCCTATCTAATAAGTTTTGGCTTACTAATAAATAAATTTGTACTACCTAAGTAAAAAACTGGAAAATGCAATTTCAGCAGAAAATTGAAACAGGTGTCTTACATAAGAATTCTCTGGAGAGAAAATGAACTTTGAGATTACGAATTCAATCTTCTAATTTCGTAGAGTGTGTCTTTATCAGAAAAATTCAACTCGTGGATTCTTTCTTTCGCCCTCGGGCCTTCATATCGATTTATTTCTCAGAGGGGGACATAACTCAAGAAACCATATAATATCTGTATTCTTTGTCGAGAGCTGTTTTGTGAATTTGCGAAGAGATTTAGAGCAACTCGCCCACACAAGTTCAGGAAACGATTTTTCTCATAGATAAGGACCATTTTTTCCCAGAAAGATATATTTCAGCTTTATAAAAAAATCCATTGTTTCCAGCAACGGGTGTTTTATGAATCTTCGAGGCGCCCAATTGTCTGTTTTTTTCAAAGAAAAGAATCGATTTAAAGGACATCTAAGCTGATTTTGCGAAAATACCGGTTTGTAGTTGACGCAAGTACCATCATTGTTCAGCAGATTTTTTAAAATTCACATTAGGGTTTTTTCTTTATTTATAAACAATTTTTTTTAATGTTGTAAGTTTCAAGAATTTTTTTAATTAATATGAAATATAGCACGTTTTGTCTGAGGCAGACTCAAGTCCTCACTGAAATGACCATGGCTGACCATGATTGACAATGTCTGATCATGGCTAAAAATAGATGACTATGACTGATCATAGCTGACCATGGCTGACCATTTTTGATCTTGGCTAACAATGATGGACCATGACTGACCATATCTGACCACGAATGACCATGAATGAACATAAATGACCATGAATAACCATGGCTGACCATGACTGACAATGTCTGGTCATGGCTGACAATGGCGAACCATAACTGACCATAGCTGATCACGAATGACCCTGACTCTCCATGACAGACCATGGCTGACCATCGCTCATCATGGCTGACAATTTTATGAACCAGACTGATTCACTGACAGCAGGGGAAGGAACGTGTTAGATTTAATATTATTTGAAACGCTCTTGAGTTTTACAAGATTAAAAAAAATAATTAAAAACTAAAAAAAAAAAATTCTAGCCTAATAACAATTTAAAAAAAAATTTTTTTCTTCAATTTCTACAAATCTAAATAACAATCTTGTTGGTTTTTCGAAATATATCGGTTTTTAATTGGCCTAACTACCATAATTGTAAAGAAGATTTTTTTAATTGGCATCAGGGTCTATTTCCTGTTTTTTACTAATGGTTTTTTTCAAATCTTGTAAGTGCCACTAGCTTTGTCAATAATATAAAACTTTAGACGTTTCGTCCTAAGCGGACTCGAATCCTCCCTGACTGACCATGGTTGACCTTGGCTGATCATGATTGACCTTGGCTGACCATGAATGACCCTAGAAGACCATGACTGACCTTGGATGACCATTGCTGACCATGGCATGGACTTGCTTTATTTACTGTCAGCCGAGGACGAAACGTATAAGGTTTCGTATTATTTAAAAGTTCTTGACACTTACAAGAATATGAAAGAAAATAATTGAAAATGAAAAAAATATAGAGCCTAATGCCTATTAAAGAACTTTCTTTGTAATCTCTACAAAGTTAAAAAACACCCTGCTGGGTTTTCGAAAGATATCAGTTTTTAATTAGCCCAAGTATCATAATTGTAAAGACAAATTTTTTAATTGGGATTCGAGCCCAGAAGTTTTTATTCTAGTTTTTAAACAACGCGATGTTTTAAATTAATTTTTCAATATTCTACATCAAAAAAGAATTAAATGGCATTAATAATTATTAACATTTAAAAATTTTCAATATCTAATATTTATGATATAAATATAATTTTGTTTTTAATTCTTGAGTCAAAATTTTAACAAAAAATGAATTTTCAACCAACTAGTTCAATTTTTAACCAAAGAAGATCAATTTTCAACGAAAAGTGTAATAAGTAATTGATATTTAAACCAACAAAATATTTTTATTTTAAATTAAAAACAGGTTCAATTCATAGAAAAAAGATACATTTTCAAAAAAATATTTGAATCCTCAACCAAAACAGATTAATTTTTAAACAAAAAGATGAATCCTCAAAAGAAAAGTTAATAGTTGATATTTGAACTAAAACTTTTTTCATTTTAAATAAACAATAGTTGTATTCATCGAAAAAGACAAACTTTCGATAAAATAACTGAATTTTCTAATAAATGTAATTTTTCATTCAAGAAATAAAAAAATGTCAACGAAATTATGATTTCAGGTGATAAGTACTTAGAAATACAAAATACAAATTCCGGACACCTATTTACCTTTTTAATTGGTTTTCAAGGTTATATCAATATAATTTTTTTAGGTTTCTTAAAAAAATTCTAAGAGACTTTTGAAAATTTCAGATTTTAAATGTTTTTTTTATATTCTTAATTTTTCCAACCAAAAAATTATTTTTAATCTTCAAAGCAACCCTGATCATTTTTCATATTATCTTGACACATTTAAAAATCCCTAAAAAGAAATCTTCACAAATCTAAATTTTATTTAAAATCTTTTTAATCTTTTCAAATTTGAAATTGTTTAACAGTTTTTAAATTTCAATCGAAAACATTTTCAAGGTTTTAATTTATAATTATTCATATTTTCGCGCTTTCAAATTTCTGTTCCAATGTTGAATATTTCATAAAATTTATGAATAATTTATGTACAGATAATAAAATCTAAATTTGATACTTGTGGGACTATACAGAAGTATTAGGGCTTGATATAAATATATTAAAACTTGTTATGGCTTTTAGACAGGAAATGTCTTAATGTCGAAATTTTTCTTCTTTTCATATAAGGAATTTCTACTATGGAAATTTTTCTCTCTTTCGCCGCCGAAAGCCAAGAGAGATCACTTTTCTATTAAGAAAACTCACTTTGATACCGTAACATATAATATAGACTTTTTAATTTTTTTTACAAATTATTAACTAGCCCTTAATTTCAACGCCCTTGAATCCAAATTTCAACGTCACTAATTCCCACGCCCTTAATCCGAAGTTCCAACGCCACGAATTCCCACACCCTTAACTCTAAGTTCCAACGCGTCTAAATTTAAATTGGAACTCCCTTAAATATAAAAATAATTTTTTTTATTATCTCTTGCATCTCTAGCTTTAAAATTGATATGTAACATATAATATATAATTTGACAAATTTTTTTGAACTTATCACTCACTCTTTTTCCAACGTCCCTCAATCCAAATTTAAACGTCACTAATTTCCATACCCTTAATTAAGTTCCAACGCCCATAATTCCAACGCCCATAATTCCAACGTGCTTAAATTCAAGATTTATCGCCTTGAATTCCAATGCGCAACGCCACTAATTCCCAAGCCCTTAAATCTGAGTTCCAACGCGTCAAATCCTAATTGGAACTCCGTTAAATATAAAAATAAATATGTTTCGATTATTTCTGACATCCAGAGCTTCAAAAGTGATACTTAACATATATATATAGATTTTAAAAAATGTTTGTCAACTTATCAGTTAATCCTTAATTCCGTTGGAACGAAGTTCCCACGCCCTTAATTTCAACGTGTTTAGATTCAAGGTCTAACGAGCTAATTACAACGCTTTTAAATTCGAGATCCAACGCCCTTAAATCTAAATTCCAATGCCACTAGTTCCCACTCCCTTAAATTCAAATTCCAACGCCCTTCAATCCAAATTCCAACGCTACTAATTCCAACGCATCTAAATCCCAAATTAGAACCCCCTTAAATATAAAAATAATTTTTTTATTATCTTTCACATCTCTAGCTTCAAAATTGATATGTAACATATAATATAGAATTTGAAAAATTGTTTTCAACTCATCACTTACTCCCTAATTCCAACTCCCCTGAATCCAAGTTTCAACGTCACTAATTCCTACGCCCTTAATTAGAAGTTCCAAAGCCCATAATTCCAACGTGTTTAAATTGAAGATCTAACGCCCTTAAATTTAAATTCCAATGCCACTAATTCCCACTCGCTTAAATCCAAATTCTAAGTCCTTAAATCCTAATTCCAACGCCACTAATTCCCACGCCCTTAAATCCAAGTCCAACGTGCCTAAATCCAAATTGGAACTCCCTTAAACTTAAAAATAATGTTTTAAAATTATTTCTTACATCTACAGCTTCAAAATTGATATGTAACTCATAATATAGAATTTGGAAAATTGTTTTCAACTTATCACTCACTCCTTAATTCCAACGCCCCGGAATCCAAATTTCAACGTCACTAATTCCTAAGCCCTTAAACAAAGCTCTAACGCCCATAAATGCAACGCCTTTAATGTCAAGATCTAAAACCCTGAATTCCAAAGCGTAAAAATTCAAATTCATGCGCCCTTAAATCTAAATTCCAACGCCATTAATTCCCACACCCTTAATTCCAAGTTCCAATGCGCCTAAATTCAAATTGGAACTCCCTTGGAAATAAAAAACAAAATCAATAAATATAGAATTTAAAAAATGTTTTTTAACTTATCAGTTACTCCTTAATTCCAACATCCTTAAATCTAAATTCCAACGCCACTAATCCTCAATGCCTTGAATCCATGTTCTAACGCCCTTAAATCTGAATTCCAGAAAGCTTAATACCAAGTTGCAACTCCCTTAAATATAAAAATATTGTTTTAAATTAAATTACATCTCCAGCTTTATAACTGACAAGTAGCATATATAATATAGAACTTTAAAGCTGTTTCGAACTTATCAGTTACTCTTTAATTCCAACACCCTTAAATCTCAGTTCCGCTTTTAAATTCAAGTTCCAATGCCCTTAATTCCAAGCTCTAAGGCCCTTGAATTCAAACACCAACGCGCTTATATCTAAACTCAAGCGCCCTTAAATCCACAAATAAACACTGTATTATTGTTTATAGTAATTTTTACTTAGAATAGAGGTACAAAGTTACGGTTTTTTTTTCTAAAAAAATGACTTCTTTCGACCTTTCAGGGAGCGAAAAAAGTAAATAAATTGGACCAAAGTAATCGTTTAAATAATGAGTTATAATTGATAATAATATTCTCTTAACCTAATACTAGAAGGTTGCGGGTCCTTTTTAATTTCCAACTTTTTGTTAAGTTTACAGTTTGACTAAGGTAATAATTAAGGCAATATAACAAAACATTTATTTAAACAATTTATTACTGTTTGTAGCTATTTTCTCGAAGTTTATTGCTGGAAAATTCCGATTGTTTCTTCAATTTCCGTATTTTTGTAAACTTTTCAGTTGATTCGAACGATTTTTGTTTTTTAAAAAAAGTACTCTTTGGCACACTCTGGTGAGCCCTGAGTTCCACTTAGTTCCACGCCCTTAAATCCGAATTCCAGCGCCCTTAATTTCCACACTCTTGAGTTCAAGTTCCAACGCCCTTCATAAAATGTACTACTTCATATAATTAACAAATTAATTGTTTAAACAATTTATTATTGTCTATCACTTCTGTTCTCTTATAATAATGCTAGAATGCTGTGGGTTTTCCTAAAATTTCTAACCTTTTTTTTATATTTGCAGCAAGAGCGAGGAAGAAATTAATTAAAGCTAGCGAAAATAATTGTTTAAAACAAATGATTATTATTGCCCTCTTTTACTGAATTTCGGAATCTTTAGTGTCCCGGATTGTCCACTAGTTCCAATGCCATTAATTCTAAGGTTCTTAAATAGTAACTTTCTCTCAGAATCGAGGTAGGGTGCTGCGATTTTCTCTCAAATTTTCAACTTTTTGTCAACTTTGCAGTTCTAATAAGGTAATAATTATTGCACGCTAACAAATTATTGTTTAAACAATTAATGACTCCTTATAACTATCTTTACTTGTCGTACAAATTTTCGTCAACTTTTAATTGGAATAATTTCTACGCCCTTATTTCCCACGCCCCTATTTCCCACGCCCCTATTTCCAAATTCTGACGCCCTTGAATAAGAATTCCAGCGCACTTAAATCTAAAAAAATTTGCGTATCTCTTACATCTCCAGGCTAGGAATTGATACGCATTACATTATAATATAGAGAAAGACGGGCGCAAATAGCGCACGTGTACTTTGCTTTCTTGGTCCACAGGAGACCAGATAACTCGACTGATTATCCTTCACGTATGAAATTACGATGTAGAATATTCAATGCAAACATGTGACAAGTGAATTTATGTGCCACGCGCGTTGCTAGAAATGTGAAAGCACCAAGTGAACAAAGGAAAATCTCAGAATTACCTAACTTATCACCGCTTACCGCAACCTGCTGGTAATACTTTTCAATTTTATTATTTTAAAAGCCTTTCCTAATTTTATCAACACTACCAAATTGACCAACTATTCAAAGTGAATGCTCGTAAAGCTTGCTATTAAAAAAGAATGTGATAAAAATTTTATTATCTACGATCAACTGCCCAGACCGCCCAGACCTGCCTCAACCCACATACTTAACATTTATAGCAAAGGAAAGTTCATATAAGGGGGCGTGCAAAAATTACGGAAACTTTTTTTCTAAAACTTGAAACCACAAATCCGAAAATGTAGGAATTATTAACAACAAAAGTTATTTTAAGAACACATAGTGGAATTTTCAACTAAAATGCTGAATCTTCTAGAGAAAAAAAAATCATAGTTTAACTTTTAACTGAAATAATAAATCTTTAACCAGAAAAAAATTAAGTAGCTAAGTTTTCTAAAAAGGAGATTAATTTTTCGCCAAAAAAGGCCATTTTTGATGAAAATATATTAATTTTCAAGTAAAAAATATCAATTCACAATAAAAAATAATATATTTAATAATTTTTGAGTTTGAAAAAACGAACTTTTCACACAAAAGTTAAATCTTCTACGAAATTGTTAAATTTTGAAGCAAAAAAAAACTCATTTTTTGCAAAGCATTCTAATTATCAAACAAAAAAAAACTATTTCTACTAAAAAAGTTTAATTTTCTACAAAACTTTTGAATTTGCAAGCAAAAAAGATAAATTTTTGACAAAATATATTAATTTTCAACAAAAAACTTAATTTTCAACTAAAAAATGTAATACTCAGTAAAAAATATTTATTTTAAACCATAAAATAAATTTTCAACAAAATTGTTCAATTTGCAACCAAAGAGATGAATTTTCGACAAATTCACTAAAATTTTCTACTAAATAATTGAATTCTTAAATTAAGAAGATGGATTTTTAAACCAAAATGGAATAGGTGAATAATATTTGAAAAATTATTTTTCTATTTGAAAGAACGAATTTCTACTAAAATGTTGAATTTTCAAGCCAAGAAGAAAAAATTTAATTTTACATTAAGAAGAAGAATTTTTCTCAACAAAATTCATTAACTTTAACCAAATAGTTATACTTTCTACCAGGAAGACTAATTTTTTACCAAAAAGAAATAGTTAAATTTCCATTAAAAAGTTAATTTTTTATTTTAAAAAATTATTTAGTACACAACAGATGATTTTTCCACCAAATACCAAACATGAAGATTAATTTTCTACTAAAAAGTCTAATTTTCAACAAAGAAGGTTCATTAAAAAAAAAAGAAATAGGTGAGCGAAATCGTAAATTTGCAAACAAAGAAAGAAAATTTTTAAAAAATGATAAAAAAAATGCATGATGGATGAAAATAAATAAAATAATACTAAAAAAGAGTATTTGGTAGTGTATTATAATTTTTCATATTATTTTTTATTGATTATTATTTTTTTTTATAATTAATCAAAAATAATAGCTAATAAAATGATAAATCTTCAATTTAAAAAAAATTGAGATTTTTGAATATTCAAGTGTCTACAAAAATTCAAATGTTTAAATTTCAAGAATTGGATTTTTTTGGCCTAATAGAATTTGAGCAAAAAAATATAATTTTGCCTAAATTAAAAAATCCTTAGAAAAAATTTCAAAAATATAGTTTATTCGAAAGAGCGTAAAAAATAATCACAGTGCTGTCATCTTCAATCTTCAGTTCCTCGAATGATAATGAGTCGGTACGGTAAATCTCTAGAAATACTTCAGCCAGAGCAAAGAAGAAATCTGTTTTACAACTCAAACCGAGAGATGGCGCCACGAGTGAAAGCGAGAAGCGGGCGCGCGGAAAGGAGAGGGTGATTTTATTGCCTCCTGGGCATCCAAACAAAACTTCTTTGCGGTTTTACAGTTCAGGCTTCTGGCTCTTCCTATTACTTGCTAATTACAGATCGGACTACTGTTCAAATAATGCCATCCATTCTCAGAAATACAGACGAATTTAAATTTTCCTGAATGAATTGCTTTCAATATTGATTTTTAAGAAAAAGAAAAAATGCATTTTCAATTTGAAATAGAATGGGTAAATCTTCACTTTGAAAAAATACATTTTTAATAACAAGAAAAAACAAATTTTTAACGAGATTAATTACTTTTTTAATAAAACAAAAAATATGCAACCAAATAAATGAGATTTCAACAAAATAGTGAAATTTTTAAATCAAAAAGATCAAGTATTAACAAAAAATAGAACAGTTGAATTTCTACATTAAAAAATTAACTTTTAACAAGAAAAAACGAGTTTACAACTAAAGAAATTAATTTTGAAATAAAATGATAAGTCTTCAATCGAAAAATGAATCTTTTTTATTGGAATTTAAAAATTCAAAGATCAAGTTTTAACAAAAAAATGGAACAGTTAAGTTTCTAGTTACAAGACTTAACTTTTAACAAAAAGAAAACAAATTTTCAACTAAGCAAATAATTTTTTAAATAAAATGATAAATCTTCAACCAAAAAATTGGTTATCAAACAAAATAGTGCAATTTCAAAATAAATCAGATCAAATTTTGACAGAAAATAAAATATTTAAATTTCTAGTTAAAAACAAAATTAATTTTGAAAAAACTCATTTTAAAATTAAGAAATGAATTTTTAAATAAAATTATCAATCTTCAACCAAAAAATAAATTTTATACAAAATATTCGAATTAAATGAAAAGGATCAAGTTATAACGAAAAATGGAATAGATAAATCTCTACTTTTTAACAAAACAAAAAAACAAGAATTTTCTACCACATAAGTGAATGTTTAAATAAAATCATAAATCTTCAACCCAACAATGAATTATTAACAAAAAAAGTGTAACTTTAAACTATAATTTTTTAAGAAAAACTGTAACAATTTAACTTTATTTAAAAAAATTAATTTTTAATTTAGAAAATCTGATTTTTAACAAAAGAGTTAAATTTTCAACCAATCAAATGAACTTTCAACGAAAAATGGAATGTGTAAAATTTCAATTAACGAATTAATTTTCCAGTAAAAGAATTTTCAACAATTTAATTTTCAATAATTTTCAATAATTTTCAACTAAAGAAATGAAATTTTTTCCATAATAAAGAATTTTCAACCGACCAAAAAATTAATTTTGATCTACACAGTAAAATAACAAACTAAAAACTTTCAACAAAAACTGTCATAATTATATTTTTATTTTACAAATTAATTTTCAATAAGAAAAAACTAATTTTTAACAAAATAGTTTAATTTTAAACAAAAGAAATGAATATTTAATCAAACATGGTATCTTTGAATTTTCAATTAATGAACTTAATTTTGTAGTAAACGAATTTTTAACAAAATAGTAACATTTTCAGCAAAAAGATTCATTTTTAACTAAAGTAAAGGATTTTCAACCAGGATATTTAGTTTTCTATAAAAAAAAATACGAATTTTGTTCAATTTGCCACCAAAACCATTAATTTTGCACCAAATGCATTAAATCTCAACTTAAAATAGAATAGTTAAATTTTCAATTAAAAAAATTACTTTTTAATCAATAAAAATCAAATTCCAAGAAAATATTTTTGCTGCAACCAAAAGGTGAATTTACAACAGAGAGGATTGCATTTTGAACACAAAATATAATATTTATATTTTCGTATAAAAGATTTTTTTTCAACCAACAAAATTTTTATCCCGCAAATAGCCTACATTATTTACCAATAGCGACGCGTTACCAAAAAAGCTACTTTTTCAATATTTTTATTTGTTGAATTTAGCAGCTGAAAATTTAAAAAAATTCAATTGAATTTTCTTTCATATTTAATTTTCTCCAGTTTTCAACCAATTAAAATTTAATTTGCAACAATCAAAAATTCAATTATTATAAATTTTCTTCAGTTTTCAATTTTTTAGAATTTTCTACTGTTAATAATTCAATTAAAAATTTTCTTTAATTTTTAACATTTGAAAATGAAATTTTCTTCATTTTTTAATAGCTGAAAATTCAATTTTCAAAAAGTAAATTCTCAACTACTGATAATTACTAAATTACTGACAATTCAGTTATGAGCGTTCTTAAATTTTTTTAAATGGTCAACAATAGAATTTTCAAATGTTAAAAATTGAAGAAAATGGATCATTGAACTTTCAACACTTGAAAATTAAATTATCAATTTTTTTCAATTTTCAACAGTTAGTCATTATAATTCTCTACTCTCTTCAATTTCCAACAGTTGAAAATCAAGTTTTCAACCATTTTCAACATTTGAATTTTCAACTGTTCTAAATTCAATTATAAATTTTGTTCAGTTTTTAACAATTAATATTCAATAAAAACATTTATTTAATCATCAACAGTGGAAAATTAACTATCAATTTTCCTCAATTTTCAACCGTTAAAAATTAAATTTGCTTTCATTTTTCACAATTGAAAATTTAATTCTCAACAAGTAAATTTCTAGTTTGCTTCAATTTAAAACAATTGAATTTCCAAATATTAAAAAAAATTTTAATTAAAAATAAATTTAGATACGCTTGGACATTTTTGAGCATATTTCGTGGACCAAGAACAACCTGATGAATTCCAAGATATGTTTCCCCAATTAACACTCTTTTTTTTAAATTCGGGTCACTCTTTGCTTTTTTTTCAAAGATTTTAAATCAGTCTATTGTAGCGTAGGCTTGGGTTTTAATCCGTTAACTGAAAACGAATTTTTAAATTTGAGAGTGGAAATAGAAACTGTTAGAGTTTTTAAAAGAATCTTCTAGTATGATCTACTAAATAGTTTTTGAAAATACTGGTTATTTTTTGAAACCAGAAAATTTCCTAGCGTGTTTCCGTCAGTTTTCAGTCGACGACGGAGATACGCTTGGACATTTTTGGTCATAACTCGGGAACCCCCGAAGATTTTTCAAGCTTTATTAGCTTAAATTAAAGATAAGACTCTGAAGATTCTGAGCTATAATTTTCAGACTTTTGAGACGTTTATCCTAGATCATTCCACAAGTTGCAGTCAAGATACAAAATTCGAGAAATTATTGATTTTTTAAAGCCTCCCACGTAGAAAATTCTCTTCAAAAGATCAAAAGTATCTTCAATGGGGGGTCATTCAACCCGGAATTTGATAAACTGTCGAACCTTTTTTCTTCAAAACTTTCTCCCTTTTGGTTTTAAACCATTAATCACTTTTCAAAGTCAGCAGCGATTTTTGGTAACGCTTGTTTAGAAAAAAAATTAAGTTTGATGAAGCGAATATTTTGAAGAGCATCTATTTTGATTTCAACCACGAAGGAAGGAAGAAAGGCAGGCAAGACACAAATCACTCGACTAACCGCGAAAAATGTAAATTCTCTGAGACTTACCCTCGCTTGCGGTCCTAAGCGTTAAAGTACTCGGGTGCAAAGTGAGAAAATCGGTCGACAAAGCGTCGAGGCAACTATATTTAACTTTCCAGCATGGAATGTGGATACAGCTTCGAAATGGTTTGTTTGTCCACGCTTTATCTCACTTGCCGACTTGCCGTCTTGCCGTAAAATCAGGCTAGTCGCTAGCCGCCAGCCGCCAACCAGAATACTTCTGTTCTGTCCCAAGGGCTACTGAAACAACTGCACTCCAGCGCAGGTAAATAACTTCGCGTTGCATTAGATTACCTCGCGTTGCATTAGATTACTCCGCGTTGCAAAATACTACTCCGCGTTGCAAAATATTACTCCGCGTTGAATTATCTTACTCCGCGTTGCATAAGATTACTCCGCGTTGAATTATCTTACTCCGCGTTGCAGGAGATTACTCCGCGTTAAATAAAATTAGTCCGTGTTGCCCTAAATTACTCCCCGTTGCATAGGATTCGTCTAAATTACACAAAATTATTGTGAATTACACCATCTGCACTACAGATTCACTAGAATTTTCAATTTAAACAAATTAATTTTTAATAAACTATAGTAACTTTTTACCACAGAGATGAATTTTCAAACAAAAATATTCACTTTCCACTGAAAATAATAATTTTCTACGGAAAATGACGAGCTCTCAACTAAATACATCTATTTTTTACTACGTAGTTTGATTTTCCTCTAAAAAAAAGATAAATTTTCCATCACATAGTTCAATTTTCAATCTGAAAAATCAATTTTTTACCAAACATTGAATGGTATGTTTTCAACTACAAAAAATAACTTGCAACGATAAAACAAAGATTTTTGATAAAAAAAATCAATTATCAACCAAAGAGATGATTTTTCAACTAAAATTATCAACCTTAAACCAAAAATATCCCTTTAACAAAATTGTTGAATTATTAACTAAAAAAGGTACATTTTACACGAAAAATTCAATAGTTAAGTTTTTAGTTAAAAAAACACTTTTCAAAAGAGAAGAACGATTTTTTTTTAAATTGTTGAAGTTTCATCCAAACAAAATTCGAATTGTAAATAAAAACCAGTTAAATTATTTCAACCAAAAAACAGAGGAATTTTAAAAAAAGTATAATATTTTAATTAAAAAGGTGAATTTTCAAAAAAACATACTTTTCAAGGAAAAGGATACTTTTTAACAAAATTATTTGACTTTGAATAATGTCGATTAAAATTCTAAAAAAAAAATAGAATAGTTAGATTTTCAGTTAAAGAAAATTATTTTCAGCCAAAAAAGAACAACTAATTTTCAATCAGATAGTTGAAACTTAAACTAAAAAATATATATTTGAAATAAATAAGCGAATAGATACATTTTCAGTTTAGGACTATTTTTAAACTCATTTTCAACCAATAAGTTGAATTTTCAACTGAAAAATATAAATTTAGAGCAAAAAAAGGATCTATTCCTTTTTTTAAATGTAATACCAAAAAAAATGTCATCCAAATATTTTTTCTTTTATTTTTAACAAAAGAACAAATTTTTGTTTCAACCACTGAAATGAATTTTCAGTCGAAAGACCAATTTTTATAAAAATACATTAATTTTCAACCAAATATTGGAATTTTTACCTAAAAATGAATATTTTTTAATTAATAATGGAATGATTAAATTTTCAGTTAAAGAAAATTATTTTCAACAAAAAAACAACTAATTTTTAAACAAAAAGATTAAGTTTTCAGCTGGAAAAAGAATTTTTACAAAAAAAAGAACAAATTTTGTACAGATTACATGAATTGTCTCTCAAAAAAACGTATGTTCATTTAGTTGAATTTTTAAGAATCAAGGAAAAACAATCAATTTAAAAAAAATAAAATAATTTTTGAACAAAAATGCTTTATATCTAACAAAATGCATTAATTTTTAACTGGAAAAGATTTATTTACAAACAAAAATTAAATCATTGAATTTTCAGTAAAAATATTAGTTTTCAACCGTTGAATTTTCAAACACAGAATATTATTTTTCACAAAAAAATGTAATTTTTTATGAAATAGTTACATTTTTAAATACTTTTATTTTAACCAAATATTTCAATGTCCGACCAAAATTTTGAATTTTCAAGCAATTGCTTAGTTAAATGTTATTTAAAAAAAGAAAAAATGAATTTTTACCACCAAAAAAATTAATTTTCAACAAAAAAAAATATGAACTTGGATCAAAATGCATTAACTTCAAACTGAAAAAGATTGGTTTAAAAAGCAAAAATAAAATAGTTAAATTTTCGTTTAAAAAAATTAATTTTCAAACAAAAAAAAATAATTTTCATCAAAATAGTTACATTTTCAAACATCAGGGTAAATTTTCTACAAAAAAAAAAACAATTTTTTAAATAAACAAATTTTCAACCAAGTAGACGAATTTCAACTAAAAAGGATAAATTACGAACTCAAAAGTCAATAATTAAATTTTTAGTAAAATAATTAATTTTCAATAAAAAAATTGAATTTTCGACAATACAGTGAAATTTTTCGCAAAGTAGATTAATGTTTCAATTAGTTAAATTTCCAACCAAGACGATTAATTTTTTATAGTAAAAGACTAGCGGTCCGGTTTCCGCCTTGGCTAAACACTAAACCCATTTTCGGCTCAGATGACTAATGGTTTTCTTCTTTTTTCCAAGACAGGTTTCTTCAATTAACACTTTTCCAAATCTGGGCCAATCTTTCAAACTTTTTTTCAAACATTTTTAATCCGTTATCCGAAAGTAAATCTTTAAATTTAAGAGTGGAAATAGCACAATTTAATTTAATAATAATTTATTATAATGTTCATTTAGTTTTGAAAAATAGTGGATATTTTCCTAAACCTAAAAAAATAGGGGTACAATAGGGGAATACATTCTTTGAAATAAAATTAATGTTGCCACCGTACTAAATTATTCAATCATTAATCCTCAACCAAAAAAAATTAATTTTTTAAATAATAGTTGCAATTTTAGTTAAAAAAATTGATTATTAAAGAAAAAGAATGTTTAAAGAAATAGTCAAAAAAATTACTTTGAAATCAAGTACTGGAATTTTTAATTAAAATCATTAATCTTCCACCAAAAAAATGTATTTTTACATACTAATTACATTTTTATTTTAAAAAAATTTTCCTAAAAAAAAAGATTTTTTCAAGAAAATAGTGACATTTTGCAACAATGAAAACAATTTGCAAGTCAAAAGTTAAAATTTCAATAAAAAAACTTAATTTAAATCCAAGCAGAAACGAATTTTTAAGAATAACGTACATGAGTTTTCTACCAATTAGTACATTTTTAAATTGCAAAGCATAAATTTTCAACCACGAATGGAATAATTAAATTTTGAGACAAAAAAAAATTAATTTTTAACAAGCAAAAAAAAGAATTTCCATCAAATTAGTTAAATTTTAAACCAGAGAGGAATCTGAAGAAATTTTTTTTTTTGACAAAGTAGTTGAAGTTTTAATGAAATAATTAAGTTTTAAAACAAATAAAATGAATTTTCAACAAAAAAGGTTAATTTTCAACCAAACAATCTAATTTTCTTCAAAAACTGTTGAATTTTCAAATCAAAAATTAATTTAAAAAAAAAACAGTTGAACTTTCTAACCGAAAATATTATTTTTTAACAAAAATTTAATTTCTCACCAAATAATTGAATATTTAAATAAATAGTTAAATTTTTAACCTAATAATAGAATTTCCTACCAAAATAGTTGAGTTTTCCAGTAAAAATATAAATTTCTAATGAAAAAGAATAATTTTCAACCAAATAGTTACATTTTTAAATAAATAATTTAAGTTTGAACCATACAGTTGTTTTTTCAACTATAAAAGATCAATTTTCAATGAAAAAAAAAATAGCAACATTCTTAGAAAAAAGTTCATTCTTAACTAAAAAAATGCAAGAATAGTTACATTTTTAATTAAAGAGAAGAATTTTCATCTAAAATTATGGATCTTCAAGAAAAATTAGTTTTCAACAAAAGAGTTCAACATTTAAACAAATATTTTAAATTTCAATCAAAAATCATAACTTTTCCAACATTAAAATGAATAACTAAATTTTCAGTTACCACAATTAATTTTGAATAAAAAATTAAACAAATTTGCAACAATATAGAACAGTCTTAACCCAAACAGTAGAAGATTTATGATTATTATAGAATGTACCCAAATATTGTACTAATATGTACTAAAAAAATTGAACTAAATTTTCAGTTACCACAATTAATTTTGAATAAAAAATTAAACAAATTTGCAACAATATAGAACAGTCTTAACCCAAACAGTAGAAGATTTATGATTATTATAGAATGTACCCAAATATTGTACAAACTTCTGAAATTTTCTAAGATATTATAAAACATTATGTGAAAAAATATTTCCCTCCGCTGGGAATCGAACCCAAGGTTTCCCGATCGCCAAGCTAACCTAACCCCTAAGCTAACAGCCAGATCAAGAATTACTCACCACTTTTCTGGAATCTTCTGGAATCTTCACAAATAACCTCTAACCCATTAAAATTTGAAATTCCATCAAATCTATAATATTCTAAAGAAAATAACAGTCAATTTGAATTCTTTTCTGAGCGATTGAAAAGAGTAGAGGCGACTAAAGAAGCGCTATTATGTAAATCGACCCTAAGGACCTGCATTAGGTGGAGTTCCCTTAATTTTTCTTTGTCAGAGTAGAATGATCACATTGATCAAATTGATCACTGGTGTGTAATATATACGGTTTTCGTTAGCTCAAAAGTTGAATCGAATAAATCAGAATGCTCCCGTACGATTTTGACAATGAATGGGCTGGCCGGTCAGCGTCATGATCGTGTATTGATGGGGATGGTGTTGAATCGTAACGAGGGTTAAAATGGCCCATACTTGAATGATGATAAATCATCCTCTCTCGTCTCACTCAGACGCGGTCATTGGCCATCCCAAAGATTTCAACTCAAGATATCATTGTAGCTATCCTTCTATCTCTTGCTCTCCCTATCTCTTTTTCTCCTTCTATCTCCTGCTCACTTTCTATATTTTTCTCTCTTGCTCTTCTTCCATCTCTTCCTCTCCTTCTTTTTTGCTCTCTTGTCCTCCTTCTATCTCTTGTTCTCTTTTTCTCCTGCTATCTCTTGTTCTCTTCATGCCCTTCTATCTTTTGCTCTCTTTCTATTTCTTGCTCTCTTCTCCTTTTATCTCTCGCTCTCATTTTATCTCTACCTCTCTACTTCTCCTGCTACCTCTTACTCTCCTTCCATCTTTTGCGCTATTGCTCTCCTTATATCTCTTCCTATCGTTGTATCTATTTTACTCTTTCTGTCTCTTGTTCTCCTTCTATTTCTTGCACTCCTTCTATCTCTTATTCTTCTTTTATCTCTTGATCTCCTTCTTTTTTTTGCTCTCTTACCACCCTAATATGTCTTGTTTTCTTCTACTCCTTCTACCTCTTGCTCTTCTTTTGTCTCTTGCTTTCTTGCTCTCCTTCTTTATTTTGTTCTCTTGCTCTCCATCTATCTCTATTTAGCCTTTTATTTCTTGCTCTCCTTCTATCACTTGGTCTGCTTTTTTCTCTTGCTCTCGTTCTATTTCTTGCTCTCTTGCCCTTTTTCTATTAATTGTTCTCTTCTTCTATCGGTTACCCTTTTTCTGCCTTTTTCTAAAAGACTTCTTTCTTTTGCTCTCTTGCTCTCCTTCTATCTATTATTCTCCTTCTATTCTCTTGCTCTTTATCTACCTCTTGCTCTTCATCTATCTCTTTTTCTCCTGCTATCTCTTGCACCCCTTCTATCTCTAACTCTCTCCTTTTTCTGCTATCTCTTGCTCATCTTCTATCTTTTTCTCTCTTCATCTCCTTATATCTCTTGCTCTCCTTCTTTTTTGCTCTTTTGTACTGCTTCTATTTCTGGTTCTTTTCTTCTCCTTCTATCTCTTGATTTCTTGCTCACTTTCCATCTATTGCTCTCCCTCTTGTTCTCTTTCTATCTCTTATTCTCCCTCTATCTATTGCTTTCTTTCTCTTCTTCTATCTAATGATATTCATTCTATCTCTTGTTTTCCTTCTATCTCTTGCCCTCCTTCTCTCTCTTTGTATCCTTTTACTTCTTGCTATTGTTCTATTTCCTGCTCTCTTGCCCTCCTTATATCTCTTGTTCTCTTCACCGTATAACTCTTACTCGTCTGCTATCCCTTGCTTTCTTGTTCTTCTTCTGTTACTGGTTCTCTTTCTATCTATTGCTCTCTTCCTCTCCTTCTATTTCTTGTTCTCCTTCTATTCATTGCTCTTGTTCTCTCTCTTGCTCTTCTTTTATTTCTTGTCCTTCTTCTATTTCCTGCTCTCTTGATCTCCTTCTATCACTTTCTTCTTCTATCTGTTCCTCTCTTCCTCTTTTTCTATCTATTGTTCTCCTTTTATCCCTTGTTCTCCTTCCATTCCTTGCTCTTTCTGTCTCTCTTTCTCTCCTATCTCTTTTTTCCTTCTATCTCTTTTTCTCCTTCTATATTTTGTTCTATTTGCGAAGGGAAAATAAATTCTGTAGATAGGCAGGGGTGTTTCTGGATCAGGAAACTTATTTTACCGACTTTAAAAGCATTCTGTAGCTCCAGTGGTTCGTGTTCATGCTAAGGTTCCAGAATTTTCTCCAAAGGTCCTGATGACATCGAAAATATTGCGAAAAATCGTTTTTTTAAATCATCGGGACTTTTCGATAATATTCTAGAAACTTAGAATGGACACGAACACTTTAGCTGCAGAATTTTTTTTAAAGTCGGTAAGGTATGTATCGTTGTCTAACTTCTGAAAATGCGGTACGAAAGAGATTGATTACTCCGGATAATAGCGGATTACCCTGAATTTTCGGATAAAAAAAAGTTCTAGCCCAATAATTGAATTCTCAACCAATAAAATTAATTTTTAAGAATACAGTTCAAATTTCCACTAAGAAATTGAATTTTCAAACCGAATACGACGAATTCTCATTGAAAAATTTTATAATTAAAAAAAAACATTAATTTTTAACTAAAAACGGAATAGTTAAATTTTTAGTTGAGAAAAAAATAATTTCAATTAAACAACGGTTAATTTTTAACCAAAAATGGAATGGTTAAATTTTCAGATATAAAATTATTTTTCAACAAAAAAATGAACATTTAATAGAAAAGTTAAATCTTCAACCAACAAAATGAATTTTTCATTCAATCTCAATTTTCTATAAAGAAAATGCCAATAAAATATATTTTCATTCTAAGAAAGATAAATTTCTACCAAAAATTAAATACTTACATTTGGTGTGGCATAAAGTAATTACTAAACAAATTCACGAATTTTTGACCAAACAATTTTCAATTGAAATCAAGAATCTTCAACCAGAAAAATAAATGTTAACAAAGCAGTTCAAATTTTAACTAAACAGCAATTCAATTTTCGACCAATTAATTGAATTTTCAACAATTTTAACAATATAATTGAATGTTAAAATCAGATCATGAATTTTCAATTAATAATAATTTTATACCGTAGAAGACGAATTTTAAAAGAAACCTTTTTAAACGATATTTTAAAAATAATTTTTCAAAACCAAAAAAGTTATTCAAATTTCCCTAGTAATCATTAACCAATTTATTTATTATCTTGAAACCTTTCAAAATCCTTAAAAGGCTTCTAAATTTTATTTCGGAATTTTCGAAGATCTAGATCTTGGTTCTAGTTTTAAATCATTTTTGAAATTTTCTCAAAAATTGTCAATGGGTTTTTACATTATATATGTAGATTTATACTGCAAATTTCAAAAAAATGTTACAAGTTTGAAAAATCTGCCTAAAAATCTTTCAGATTATTTTTTAAGACTCCTCGAAATCTTTTCAAATAATGTCTTAAAATCAATTTATAAAAATAAATAGACATTTTTAATTTTCCCAATCATTTAAAGAAAATTATTTTTTTTATCTTGAAACCTTTCAAAATCCTTCAAAGACTTAAAACTTATATTTGAAAATCTTCAAAAATGTTCTTATTGATTACAATTTTTTTTAATCTTTGCAAGTTTTAAATTATTGTTTTAAAAATCTTGCGAGTTATTTTTTTTTAATTTATAAACATTTATAAAGAACTATCTTTAAATTAATTTGAAAAAATAAATAATAGTTTTTGATTTTTCGAGGAATCTTAAGAAAATTTTTTTATTATCTTAAAACATTTTAAAATAGTTGGAAGCCTTTAACATTTCATTTCAAAATTTAAAAAATTTATATATTGGCTTCACTTTTTTGAAATCTTTTCAAATTTTATATTATATTTCTGAAGTATTTTTCAAAACTTCCAAGTATTTTGTCAAATTATTCAATTTTTCCTAAAAGTTTTTTTAAATACTTCAAAATAACAAAAATTGCTTCAAAATCTTCTAGATTTTTTTTTGGTAGTTTTAAAAATCTTTTTAAATAATCTCTTAAAACTAATTTAAAAAATAAATAATCATTGAAAAAAATGTTTCCAGGAATTTGAAGAAAATTTTTCTATGATTTAGAAACCTTTCAAGATTCTTGAAAATCTTTTTCCGAAATTTCGGAAAACATCTTTTTAAAATGAGTTCAAAATTTTTGTCAATTAAATATAAAAAATAAAGTTCTACAGGTTTTCTTTAAGAATGTATCGATCTTTAAATTTTTACAACAATTACTTTTCAATTGTATTTTTTCAAGTATTCCTTAAATTTTGTCCAATAGTAGAAATTGTTGTCATTAAAGTAAAGAACAATTTATGAAAGTTTCATAATTTAAAAAAATGTTAGTTTCATATAGAAAAATGAGGGTCAAATGGCACCCTGATGAACTATTTTCTGTTTTGTAAAAAACGGGACAGTTAAACTTTTTCAAATGAAAATTTAATAACTTCAGAAGCTCGAATTTTTTTATACAAAACTGTCTATAGCGAATTTTGAATGTTTTGTTTTTTAATACTGACAAAAATAGGGAACATTCGGTCGCCAAAGGAAAGAACTTTTGAAGTGACAAAGAAAACAAAAGTCTATAAAATGCTTGAGAACACTTTAGTTCTAATGGTCGAATAGAATAGGGTAAACATTGACCTTGAAAGGGAAAAGAGCAGAAAAAAACCAAATCTCAGATAAAGATAAAGTTATCGCTTGACGATCCCACGACCATTATCTCTCCTCAGTGACTCAGAAACGGTCACCTTTCATTCAGAAAATTTGATGAAAGCATTGTCAAAAATGTTCAGAGAAATTGGAGATAAGATCCTTTTTCCCCTCTGATACTGAAAACGATTCCAAAAAGGACTGTCGAATTTAGAGAGGGTTGTACAATGCACAATGATGCTAAGATGCTCAGAACCACCGTTAGTTTACGAACCAGGTTCGAGGGTATCGTAATCTGTGAGTTATAGATCCCAACAAAGATATAGACCCTGCTGAATCATTCTTTGTCAACATCCATGACAAGAGGAAATCTTTTCATGACCACCTGTCGCTCTTCCTAATCCTGTGTTCTCTCAAATGTCGATCGCGATATCACTTAGCTAGCATGTTCCTCAAATTGACACCAAGGGATATCCACTTCTCACATTTTTCATTTTAGATCAAATCATAAGTCATCAGAATTTTCTTCACCAAATAGTTCCTCACACTAAATCTGTAGCTATCTTTACCTGGAACAAATTGATCCAAGAATGGTTTCGGGTTTAAGGATGATGGTCTAGGTTTCTTTATAGTCAATTTATAGTATCATTAAATGCCATTGTAGCAAGAAGGATACCTTCAGGTTTAGTCTTCTGGCTTGTTCAGGTTTGTTTACAAATTGAAAAGTCTTTTTGAAAACATCTAACGAGAAAACCAAACTTCCAAAACATGTTCTCTCGAATGTTTCTTTATACTGCTATTGACTCCCGTGTCAATTGAATACCATTGTAGCAAATGATAACTTCTGATTTAGTGTGTTAATTTGTCAAGGATTATTGACAAATTCAAAGTTCTTCTTGGAAACATCGAAATCTTGTGTTCTCTTAAATATCGATCGCGATATCATTAGTATCTTCCTCACAATAACACTAAAGAATATCCATTATCTACTCCTAACATTTTTCATTGTGAACCAAATCCGATACCAAATCATAAGTTAGCAGAATTTCCCCCACAGAATAGTTCCTCCCACTAAATCTGTTGGTATCAAATTTATCTGGTACAAAAATAATCCAAGAATGGTTTTGGTTTTCAGGATAGTAGTTTTGTTTTTCAGGACAATGGTCTTAATTTCTTTATACTGATATTGATTTTCGTACCAACTGAATACCATTGTAGAAGAAAGGATACCTTCATATTTATTGTGCTGAATTAATATGCTACAATGATGCGCTGGCCTGTCGAGAATTATTTACAAATTAAAAGGTGTTTTTGAAAACATCTGGAGAGGAAATAAAATTCCTAATCATGTTCTCATAAACATTGACACCATGGGATATCCATTTTCCCCGCAAAATATTTATTTAAACTAAATATGTGAGTGTCAAATTTACCTGGAACAAAAGATCCAAGGATAGTTTCGGTTTAGAGGATGTTTTTGGTTTTCAGGATAATGCTCTTGGTTGCTCTGTATTGATATTGATTTTCGTATCAATTGCAAATAATTATAGCAAAAAGGATACATTTAGATTTAGTATGTTTTGTATAATCCAGGAATATTTTTTTACAAATTGAATGGTGGGGTGCAATAACAGCCCATTCATATTTTTAGAAGTCACTTGCTGTGCACATCATTTCATGAAAAACAAATAAAAACCCAATAACAACAAATAAAAACCAGCAACAAAAAATATAAAAAAAGTCACAACAAATAAAAAACCAAATAATTTCATCAGCATTTTCCCCACAAAATATTTCCGCACACTAAATCTGAAGATTGATCTGAAACGGAATGTTCCAAGAATGGAACAGACTTTTGTTTCTTCATATTGATACCAATTTTTGTATCAATTGAAAAACGTTCTAGTAAAAAGGATACATTAAGATTTAGTATGTTTGATATAATCCAGAAATATTTATTTACAAATTGAGCATTGCGATGCACTAAAAGCCTACTTGTATTTTCAGAAGTCACTTGTGTTGCATATAATTTTATTAAGAAGAACAAATAAAAAACCAGTAACATCAAATAAAAACCAGTAACAACAAATAAAAAACCAGTCACAACAAATAAAAAGCCAAATAATCTCATCAGAATATTTCCCACAAAACATTTCCTCACACTAAATCTGAAAATTGATCTGAAACAGAATGATTCAAGAATGGAAAAGCCTTTTGTTTCTTCATATTGATACAAATTTTTCAACCTATTGAATACCATTCGAACAGAAACGATACCCACAGATTTAGAGTGTTTACTATTCGAAGATTATTTCTAAATTGAAAGGTCTTTGAAAGATCTGAAGAGGAAAGAAAAATAAGATTATTTCACCCTTGTTACCCCAATTTTGACTGGTGGAGGCATTCGACACGCCCAGAGATTAAGACCCTCTTCCACAACAATCTAATTACATCTCTCGATGTCGAACCGATTTTCGATTACAGTGATTTCTTGCAGGAAGGCATAAGCCAAACGCAGCTGCAAAAATTAGAATCGATATACGGCAATGCGGTATAAGTACATACCTTCTTTCCCCTTCTGAAAAGCAGATCTCTCTCGACTTTTACAATCTCAATTTGTTTCATTTGCTTTTTACTTTTTTCTCATTAAAATTTTTTAAATCCTCCTTTCTTTAGAATATTTTTTTATTTTCTTCTATATCCTGAGAACTTGAGACTTTTTGACACGGTTTCTATAGAAAAATAAACATGATCCTCTTTTCTTCATTTTTTTAGTTTTACTTTGCTGCATCATCTCTATTCTCCCTTATTCATGCCTCATTTCTTTTTCACGGTAAAGAACAAATCCAAACTCAATGCCACCTGAACTTGAAGTTTTAACTAGAGAAGATCAATTTTCCACCAAAAATTGAATATTTAGATTTTTAGTTAAAAAATACATTTATAGGAAAAAACAACATTTTTCCAATAAAGTAGTTAAACTTTCAACCAAAGAGATGAGTTTTTAGTTAAATGAAGAATCTTCAGCTACAAAAATGACTTTTTTTTAAATTGGTGAATTTTCTGCAAAGTAGATTAATTTGTAACCAGATGAGATGAATTTTTAACAAAATCGTTTAATATTCAACAAAATACATGAATTTTCAACAACAAAAATTATTTCTAAACTAACTAGTTAAATTTTTAATCGAAAAAATTAATTTCATACCGAAAAGTTTAATTTTCTAACGAAAGAGGCGAACTTTCAACCAATTATTTGAGTGTTTAGTTAAACAAAAATTTCAGACAAAATATTTGAATTTTCAATTTAAAGAAATTTTGCAACGAAAAATGGTATTGTTACATTTTGAAAATATAAAATTAATTCTTTTTAAACTACAATTTTTCCATAAAATGGTTAAATTTGTAAACAAAGATATTAATTTTTAACTGTAATGATGAATTTTCAATTAAAATAGTTAAATTTTTAGTCAAAATATACATTTTTTACTGTTGAAAAAATGGTTGAATTTTCTACGACATATGATTATTACCCAAATAATATAATTTTTTAACAAAAAATGAAATTTTTATCAAGCAGATTAATTTTCTAACAATAATGGCGATTTTCAAAGAAATTACTTGAATTTTCAATAAAAAAATGCAGCTAAATAACTGAATTTTTCAATTAAAAAATAAAATGTTGAACAAAAATAGTATTGTTACATTTTTAACATATAAAATTAATTTTTTACAACAAAATATTACAAGTTTTCAACAAAATAGGTACATTTTGGATCAAACATTAATTTTTTACTAAAATTATGAATTTCCAACCAAAATAGTTAAATTTCCAGTTAAAATATTAATTTTCAACAAAAAAATAATGATTTTTCAACAAATTAGTTCAATTTTCAACTAAAAAATAAGAGTATTCAACTTTCTTGCAATATAACTTACAAAAACGTTAAATTATTAAAAATGATAGAAAACACATTTTCAACAAATGATTTGTTTATAAAAATTTGGTTTGTTTATTGCATCATTATGGAATATCTTTATATAATGTAAATCTATGAAACATTGGCGATTACAGCAATTTTCCTATTATTAACGAGCACCGGGAATGTCAAATAGAAAAAACTTCCATTTGTTTTGTTATATTTATTTATTTATAAAAAAATTGAAAAACGCGATTTTCAAACCAAATTTTACAATAAATTTACAATTCTGAAGAAGACAACATAAAATACTATATAAACATTTCAAAGCTTTATGAAATATATGAAAATAGAAATATTGAGAAAAAACAACTATTCTATTGTATTCTGTTAACATTAGTGTTTTTGGTAGAAAATTAATATTCTTGGTAACAATATTTTGTTCAAAACTCGTTCTTTGTTTGATTAAACATTATTTTTTTAAATGCAAATTTCATTATTCAACATTGGTTGAAAAATGATCTTTTGTTGTTGAAAATTCAATTTTTTGGTTCAAATTGATGTGTTTTGTCCAAGGTTAAGTTTTTTGGTATAGGATTAATATTCGTAGTTGAAAATTCATTTTCTTTGGATGAAATATTAATTATTTTTAATAAAAGTTTATGTTTTTGGTTAAAAATTAATTTATATTGTTAAAAATTTGTCTTGTTTGTTCGAAAACATCTTTTTAACTGAATTTTTAATTATTCTATGTTTGATTTAATATATACCTTTAAGAAATTCAACTATTTTCTTGAAATTTCAAATATATATTTAGTTGAAAGTGAGTCTTTTTTGGTGAAACATTAATATTCTTGTTTAAAAATGTATTTCTTTGGTTGAAAATTCATTTTTTGAATAAAAATTATTGTTTGTTAAAAACAGAATATATATTTTGTAGAAAAAAAATGTTCGCGATTGAAAATTCATCCTTTTGGTTAAAAATTCATCTTTTTGGTATAAAATTAATATTCTTGGTCTATTCACTTTTTGGTTTAAAAATGATCTTTTTTAGTAAAAAATTTAATTGAAAAAAAACAACGATTGGACTGAAAATTAATTTATTTTGTCAAAAATTAATTTTTTGTGGAGAATCAATTCACGTGGTTAAAAAATCATCTTTTTGGTTGAAAATTGGTCTTTTCTGTTAGAAAATTAATTTTTTAAATCGGAAATTCTTCTTGATAGTTAGAAATTCAACTATTTGGTTAAAAATCCATTTTTCGGGGGGAAAAATTCATACTTTTCGTTGAAAATTAATCTTTGTGGTTGAAAATTTATACATTTTATTGAAGATTTAACTCTCTTCTAGAAAATCAATCTCTTCGCTTGTAATTGCACCTTTTTTGTTAGAATTTGAACTATTAAATTGAAAATTCAGTTTCTGGGTTGAAGATTTATAATTTTCATTGAAAATGTGTCTTTCTGAGTCGAAAATTTATCTTTCTGGTTGCAAATTCATTCATTTTGTTAAAGATTTGGCTTTTTTGGTAAAAAGTTGATCTTTTTGGTTAGAAGCTCAACAAAGTTGTTAAAAATTCATTTTTTATAGACAAAATTCATAATTTTCGTTCAAATTCATCTTGTTGTTCAAAATTTCATCTTTTTAGTTGATAAATCATCTATTGGGTTAAAAATTCATTTTTTTTCTTGAAGATTCAGCAGAATTGTTATTTAATTTATATTTTTTAGTTTAAAAATGAACTATTTCGTTGAAAATTCGTCATTTTCGATTACAAATTAATTTTTTTACTGAAGATATGTACTATTTCACCTTTGATATAAAATATAAAATTTACCTTATTTTTAGTTGAAAATTCATCTTATAAGGATAAAATTAATTTTTTGTGGAAAATTAATGTTTTTAAATGAAAATATAACTATTCTATTTTTAATTGAAAATTTATCTTTTTTTTAGTTACAAATTCATGAATTTTGTTGAAAAATCGTCTTGTTTGGTAAACAAAATATTGTTCTTGGTTGAAAACTCACCTATTTGGTTAAAAGTAATTTTTTATTAAGATTCATCATTTTAATTAAAACACGTTGATGAGTCTCAAAATATCAAAATTTCAAGTATCAAAATTTCGCGCCCTTATGAGGATTTCGGGTTCCGGAATAATCGTGATGCGCAGTGACAAGTCTGTGTGAGCCTGCGTGAGGTTGCGTCTCAACTCTACCTACCACTATGCGTGAGTCTGTCGCGTGGTGGGGGAAACATTAGACGGATTGGTGCGGAATAGAGTGAATGGCCATCATCCTATTTGAACTTGGACCAAAGCCTGAAGAAGATCGCGATTTTTATAGTACTTTCTTTCTCTGGTTCAGTGGGTTCCTCGGGAATGGTATTGTTGGTGCAATAGAATAGACGACAGGAAGAAATTGTTATTTGTAAACCGTAACCTGTAAACTGTAAAGGGGAGACGCACCTTTTAACTTTCCTGCTGTTTGTCGTATTTTCCGGATCCTCGAGCCAAGACAATCGTAGGCGTGGTGCCATAATCCATATCTGATCTTACGATCCTCAAGGGTCTAGAAAGTAGCGTTAGACTTCCAAGTTGAAATATCGTTCGACCTTATAGCTGGCTGATGACGTCTATCTTCATCGATTAGGGGGCAACCAATTAGACATGTCATCAATCATGCATTAGGTAAATCATGCTCTTTAAATCCTGGCGCCAAAAAGTCATTTTGAAAAAGTGATTTTAAAAAGTGATTATTACTGAGCATCATTATGCAAATTTCTCAAATGGTTGTCATTCTTGAATTAAGTGTTTGTAACGAAAATCGTAGATTATTATGGTTTTTTTGTAAACTATAATAATCTAAGGTTTTTGATTACTCCGACTTAAGTAGGATTACTCTAGATTACATCAAATTTTAATCAAATAGTTCAATTTTAAATTAAAAGCTCTTATTTAAAATTAACAAAATTAATTTTTAAAATAAAAAACACGACCTTTCGTCAAAGCAGTTAAGTTTTCGAGAGAAGAGATGAATTTTGAAGTTAAATCATGATTTTTGAATTAAAAAATGCATTTTTAAGCAATAGTTGAATTCGCAACTTAAGAGATCAGTTTGTAGCAAAACATGGAATTAATGTTGAGAATTCCTGAAAATAAAACCAAGAATTCAACGACCAAAATTGGACAACCACCATTAAATGTTCCTATTGTTATTTGAAAAAAGATCCTCTTGAAAAAAAATCCTAAAAAATTTTGTTTCGACAAAAATGAAATAGAGGACAGAAAAATGAGGAGGCAACCAACCAATTAATCCCCTTCCTTATCATTTTTTTAATTTCTTTCGTCCTTTTTTATTATTATCAAATCATTATTTACAAATATTTCTGTATTGTGATTTGATAATAATAAAAATTAAATATAAGAAAAAAAACTGTTTAAAAGAGAAGGAAAGGGATTTTCGGCTGGTTTCCTTCTCATTTTCTTTCCACTTGTTTAATTTCGTCTAAAAATTTCTTTAAAGATTTTATATTTCAAAAATGAAATGATTTTTGAAACTAACATTATGAATCTTCAACCAAAAAATTCATTTTTAACGAAGTTGTTAAAATTTCCCGCAATTAGTTAAGATTTAACCAAAAAAAAAATGAATTTTCAATCAAGAAGATTAATTTTCTACCAAAAAAGATGAATTTTCACCAAAAAAACAAGAATTTTCTACAAAAAAGTTGAATTTTCAATAAAAGCCCAGTAATTTTAAATTTTCAGCCAAGTAGTTGAATTTAAAGGAAGAATCCCCCCCCCCCATAAGATTAATTTATTTTTACCAAAAATGACGAATTTTCAAAAACAGTTGAACTTATATCTAAAAAGAATAATTTACAATCAAAAAATTAATAGTTGAACTTTCAAGTAAGAAAATTCATATAAAAAAGCGGATTTTCAACAAAACAATTATTTCATCAAGAAAATTTATCATTAACAAAGTAGTTAAACTTTACAGCAAATAGTTAAAGTTTTAATATAAAAATATAAATTTTCAATCAAGAAGATTAATTTTTTACCAAAAAAAAAATTTTCATCTTTAATTTAAAAAAAAATGAATTTTCCCGAAGAAGATTAATTTTCTACTAAAAAAAAACGAATTTTTCACCAAATAGCTAAACTTCCAATTAAAAATATAAATTTAAAACCAAAAAATGAATAGTTAAACTTTTAATTAATAAAATAAAAAAAAACTTTAACCAAAACATAAATGCCCATTAAAAAAGACAAATTTCCAACGAAGGATTTGAGCTTTAACCAAAAAAATATAATTTTGCAACCAAATAATTGAGTTTTTAATTCAAAAGGATACATTTGCGACCGAAAATTTAATAGTTAAATTTGCAGGTAAACAATAAATTTTCAACCAAAGAGGTTATCAACTAAGAGAATAGGTTATTTTTTTAATTAAAAAAAATTTTGTTGTTAAAATTTATATTAATGTAATTTAACTATATTATTATAAATAATTTATCAAATACTTCTTAACAGCAATTTCATGATCAAATTATTATAGAAATTCCTTAAATTAATGAATATTAGACTAAATTTATTTATTAAAAATTTTATCATTATTGTTCTATAAAATTCATTTTATCTAATTTCATTTTAATTTGAAAAAAATCTTCTACATTTAAATAACTTTCATTCTCAGTTTATTTTAAACCAAAAAAGAACGAATTTACAACAAAATACATAAACTTTTAGGCAAAAAGTCGATTACGAAGCAGTACATAAATTTTCAACTAGAAACGTTAAATTTATAATAACAAATGAAATAGTTACATTTTCAGATAAAAAAATTAATTAAAAAAAAAAGAATTTTCAAATTTATTTATTATTTACCCGAGGATATATCAATTTGGATCCTACACTATTCATCCGATTTAAAAGTTTTTTTTAACAAAAGCTTTTTAAATTTTGACAAGATATGTATGATTAGATTTTTTTAATTGATTAAAAAATTGTTATTTAACAACAAATTAATTTTTTTAACTTTTCCCAAGTGCCATTCCTTTTAAGATCTTCATATTGATCATAGAAGATCTTGAAACAGTGTTGCTACTATATGGAAATAATATCCAGTTGGTTAGAATAATATAAAAATTTTAACTGTTATAAACAAATTAATGGAGAAAAGTCATGCTTTGAAATTGGCAACGTTTAGCTCATTGAAATTAACAGATTCTGTATAAAATGTGAGAGAAATAAATGTTCCATTACTATAAATTAAGAATGGGTGCATTTTTCGTAATTGTTTAAACAGTTTTTATAAACAAATTCATAGTTTGGCGACTTTTCAGGGAATAGGTTCAATTTTTGTTTATGGAATCTACTAGAAATGCCTAACCAGTGACTTTTTACCATGATACTTTGCTAATTGACAAAGATTATTTATTATTTAAACAATTTTTATAAACAAATTCACAGTTTGGTGATTTTTCAATAAATAGATTCAATTTTTCTTTATTGAATCGACTACGGATGTCTATCCGATGACTCTTTGCTATGATGCTTCGTAAATTGACAACAATTATTCATTATTTAAGAAAATTTTATAAACAAGTTTACAATAAATGGGCTGAATTTTGGTACACGAAATCAACTAAAATTTTTTTTTCCGATGACTCTTTCACTACTTCCATAAGCTAAAGCAAAGCTTTTAAATACAACGTGAAATTGAGTCTATTGATTGAAAAACCACCAACATGTGATTTTTTTTCAAAAACTTGTTTAAAAAATTACTAAAAGAGCTCATGTTCTTAATTGATGGTAATCTAAAATTCATTTCTTTCACATCTTACACAATATCCATTTATTTCAATGAGCCAAACACTGCCGATCCTAAAAAAGGACTTACCTTCAATAATTTCTTTATAACACAATAAACAATTTTTTAAAATTATTATTTTAATCAACTAGAAATTATTCTTACATATCTGTAACACTGTTTTAAAATTTAAAAACTTTTAAAAAACAGAAAAGAAGTTAAAATCGGATGAATAGTGTAGGCTAAAAATTTATTTGTCCACGGGTACCTTTTTTGCCCCACTGTGTGTCGCTAAGGTAGGAGTCTTCATCAAGAATCTGCATCAATATGAAATCCTGAAAGCGAGTATTCTACAACGTTCGTTTCTAATCACAGCTTTCTCTCTCGTTTTTATTTTTTTTGAAATTTCCAATACTTCCTTTCGCTGTTCTGACAATAATTCCTAACATGAAGGAACTGACATGAAAATAAATGGCGGAAAGGGGTTTCAATTTAGCTTCCCGAAAACTATAAACAAACTTTAAAGCCGGATATACATGCAAGGGAAGTCTTGGGTGAACCCATCCACTAAAGTCTATTATTAGTTGATGCTTCCTCGACTCGATTAAATTCGACCGAATATTTGGTTCGATTTGAGGTTAAGCGCCTGCATCGGATTTCTCGAGACCCACCCATCTGCTCTTTTAAGGCCTTTTCGTACCTTCTCGTTCAAGTCGTGGCTTCTAGTTTTATTTAAAAGGCAGTCGCGATCTTTATCAGTGAATCGTACACTTTCGCTCTCCAGAGATTCAAGGCGTGACGTATCTACTTTAATATAAAGTAGCTCGCTCAAATTACCGTCTATTTCAATTTATTCCATCAGGGAGTGCACCTGCTGAGCAGAGAATTTTCACCCTTTCATAAAGATAATTTTAAGCCTTTTTTCAGTTTAGACACATCCGCTCTTTCTATATAAATAATTGCAATTCCCCGCTCTTAGTTTCTTTTAATAAGAGGAAATTACGCGAAGAAAGGAAAAAATGCTAATGGCAATTCCCTGAAAAAATCCCACGGTCGTCTTAAAAATTATCTTTTAAATTGTTTGCAATCGAGAAGCATCCGAAGTTATGATAATGATACGATGAAATTGAAATTTAATTCCCAGAGAGTGTGCAGATCGATGGTGTTTTATTTTTGAGCGAGTCAGTCTATCTTGTCGCGTTTCATAAATAATCGACTGGAAATTTTTTTTTGCGAACTTCCGACATTTTGCGGCTGTCGCACTTTCTGTGAATCTAAAACCCCGTTATCTTGGCAATGTCCCCGGCAGTAACAAGGATCGTAAAGTACGAATCGAATTATTCCCTAGCACGACATTGTCTCAGGACGGCGGCAGTTGACAGTTCTGAATAATCGCGTTCTCCGGAGACGCAAAAATTTTGTCGGAAGTGCACATTAATTTCAGGAGGAGATATCCGATATTGAATTAAAAAAGGTTTAATCAAAGGCAATTCTTCTTCTGAATTCAATTTAGAACTTTCCAGCCTGCATGCACTCTTTCTGGATCGTGGAATATTTAGTTACATAGGTATTCAGTTTTTAAACGACTATTTTGATTGGGTTTTACCTGAATAAGCTCTTCTATTAAAAAACGGCCTTAAGAGTAATTTGCTGAATCAATTTTGTTGAAAGAACTATTATCGTTTGTAGACGGCTTAATATCCTAAAATTTCGACTCACCTCCTCGTGATACCATCTCTGTTGCAGAATGGCCCAGCATCTTCTGCAGTGACAAACCTCCTTCTCCCTGAAGTTGTCATTCCTCTCCTTCCCTCTCTCCCTCTCTCTCGTCATCTGTGGTGGCGGGGGTGGTACCGGGGGTGGCAAAGGACTCGTAGCAACTTCGAGACTATCCGAACTCGAATTGTGTCTCCTCGGAGGAGTAATATTAGTCACATTCCTCTGATTAGAATTCGCAGAAACTGGTGCAGCTTGTCTAATTTCACTTGATCTTTTATCATTTCCCGATCGGGAATAAGGCGAAGAAACATAAACATTCATTGAGCACTTTGAGGTCGTTGGCTGAGGCTGAGGTCTCAAAAAATCATCCAGAAGATAAAAACTCTGCGCCCTGTTTGACCTTGTAGATCGGTTCTCCACAATCCCACTGGTGTCGCCTCCATTTTTAACCATATCCCTACTCACAGAATCACGATTGTTTATTGAATCCCAATTATTCGCAACATTTTCAATCCTCTCTTCTTCAATCTCTCGATCAGCATCCTCCTGGAAAAGTCTCCTCCCGACTTTGGATCTTCCATTAAAGTCTCCATTTTCCCGGTACTGGGTTTTTGAAATAACTCTTGCGGAATAAGAATGAGGGTAGGAATTAGTTTCGATTGTAGAAGTACTCATCATTGAATCCCGATTTTTGTTGTTTTCGCCACCCTCGATCATCGAAGCACTCGCATTGTGGTAGAAGAAAGTTTGACTCGATCGGGATTGAGCATCTCCATTTCCTGGAGTCCTCAAAAGAGCTCCGAGGGATCTCCATTTCCGGTCTTGACCAGAGCAGGAAGAACTCCATTTCCTCTCGTTTCGTTCTGGTGCTGTCAGAGCAGAATTTACAGACCATTTGCGTTCTTTAGTTGGTGATGTGACACTACCTGGAACTATGTTATTGGGCCATCTTCTTTCTCGAGATGGTGATGCTGTTGTTGTGGAAGCTGTAGTTGTTGGGTTTATTGCACTTGACCATTTTCTTTCTGATGAGGAGGAAGAATTAGAGACATTAGGATCCTCTCGTTGTTTGGTCTTCCACCAAGAGGAAGTGGATGCTGTAAAAAGAACGAGAGCGCCTCTCAGAGGATTTTGGTGGTTCTTTGAGTTTTTTTCATCCTTTGGTTGATAGTAGCTTCCTATTTCTCGATCACTCAAGGTTTCTTTCTCCCTTTCTTCTTCACGATGAAGAATTGCATTAGTACTCCGGAGTCTTGGTCTGATTTTGACAAATCCGTAATCATTGGAATCAACATAAGGATGGTCGCTGGTAAGAGTCTCTCTGTTTCTAGAATCGGGACTTCCAATTTGGGTTTGATGATGTTGAAGTGAACTTAAACCACTGTATTGATGAGTGCTAAGTGGAAGACTTGGTTGTTGAGGCAAGGTTGAAGTTCGAGCCCTGTGGCCTTCACTAGAGCCCCTTTGGAGACATGAAAAACTCGCCGAGTGTCGAAGACTCGAGGGCGGATTGCTGGGTTGACTAACCCCCAACATTGTTTATTCTTCTAAAAAATTGAGCTTATTTCCCAAAATTAAGTCCTCAGTTTTCGGCAGTGAGATCTCAGTCTTTTGTTGAAGAATTGCGAGCGGATCGAGTTTCTGCTCGACATTTTTTTTTTTAGCCTTGTTTTTGTCAGCCTGGGTTCTGGAACAGAAAGAAAGGACGAGGATAGGGACTAGCAAATTAAAAAGAAAACTACGAGTAGCGATGAGTATAACACAAATGAAATCAGATGGTTGAGAATTCTGAGTTGACTCTGCTGAAACGCGAAAGAAAAATTGAAAGGTTAATTTATTTCTAAGAGGGGAGTTTATGTAAAGTTTTCTGGGAAACCTATCCCCTCTTGGAAAGCCTTTCAGTTTTACACATAATCAGCAGAAACTTATCAGAAACTTATAGAACTAGAATTGTGTTTGCGATAAAAAAAAGGAATTCCTGACATGACCGAGTGAATGAAACAATGAGACTAGTAAGAAGCTTGGGAGATCTTGGCAAGATAAAAAATAAATAAAGGATTCCAGGTTCTACTGGGTGTCGCTGTAGTTTGAATAATCACGAAACAATTAACTGCTAAATCCATTTCCTAATTGGCTGAGTCTAGACGCTAATTAACTTCAATTATGAATTGGAATTACTCAAATTAGCATAATGCCCACTACCTATGCCTGCAGGTCGGCGGTGCAGAACGAGAGATGGCTCGTGTCTACATCCTCTTAAAACCTTATCTTTATTAATTTAAAAAATGATAGTTTCTTTTTGTTTGGGCTCAGGGAAATGACGGTTAGGCCGCAATTAGAATTGGATAGCCTTACAGGAATAAAAATAAGGATCATAACATATTGTAATAAAGTTAGGCTCCTGAAAATCTTCGTTAGGCCGGGTACATTTTTGTTCGGCGAGAAATTATTATAAAATTGCAAAGCTCGTAGTAAGGTGAAAATCTAATTTTTTAATATTCCCTGATCTTACCTGATTCTTATGTCGCCTATATAATATTGAAGAAGTAGAACGGGATTTTCTTACATCCTTTTTCATAATTCCACGGTTTCCATTAAAAACCAAACTCCCGGACTTTTACATGATTCCCAGGAATTTTTTGATCTGGGGTCGGTCACCCTGGTTCCGCCCCAAAAATTTTAGGCTAAGAATACACTTGGGTTTCCTGATTAGAATCCAGATTAGAATCATAAAAATGTAATATTATGATTGGAATCATTGTTACGCTAATGAAAATTTTGGTAAGTCACGGAAAATCTTGGTTAGATCAGGGCTAAACATTGGGTATTCTTATTGGAATCAATTTAAGGTTCATGAAACTCGTGGTTAGATATGGGAAATTTTGATTGGGTCAAGGATAGACTTAGTTATTCTGATTGAAATAAATATTAGACTTAAAAATCATAGCTAGTCCCAAGAAATCTTATTTACGGCAATGACAGACTTAGTTACTCTCACTGGAATCAATATTATTCTCAAAAATTGTGGTTATAGCCGTAAAATCATAATAAAGTTAAGGATAGACATGGCTACTTTCACTAGAATCGTAGTTTGGATCAGAAAATCTTGGTTAGGTCCAGGAAAGTCTTTTAAAAACGATAGACTGAAGTGTTCTTGTTGGAATCAATATAAGGCTAATAAAAATCGTAGTTAGACCCCCAAAATCATGGTAAGGCCAATGATAGACTTAGGGTTTCTCATTGAAATCAAGATAATGCTCAGAAAAATTGTAGTTAGGTCTAGGAAATCTTGGTTAGACCAAGGATAAACGTGGATATTCATACTGGAATGAAGATTATTTCAAAAAAATGTACTTACACCCGGAAAATCATGAAGTAAATGGACTTGGGTATTTTAATTGAATTCAAGATTAGACTCATAAAAATCGTAGTTTGGCTCATAAGATCTAATTGAAGTCAAATTTAGACTAAAGTATTTTCACTGTACTCAAAATTATTTTTATAAAAATCGTAGTTAGGGCCTAAACATGTCGGTTTGGTCAACAAAAGACTTGAGTCTTCTCACAGAAATCAAGTTTAGGTTCATAGAAATTGAAGCCAAGACGGAAAAATCTTCGTTAGGCCAAATGTAGACTTGGGTATTCTCATTAAAATCAATATTAAGCTAATCAAAATCTTAGTTAGACCCGGAAAATCTAGGTTAATTTAAGGATAGATATAGTTATTATCACTATCATCAAAATTAATCTCATAAAAAACATATTTAGGCCCGTAAAATTTGTTTAGGTCGATGATAGACTTGGGTATTCGAATAGAAATCAAGATTATTCTCATAAATATCGTATTTAGATCTGGAAAGTCTTGGTCGGGTCAAGGATAGACTTGGGTATTTTGACTCAAACAAAGATTATTCTCATAAAAATCGTAGTTTGGGTCAGAAACTCTTTGTTAGATCAAGAATAGACTTCAGTATTTTCATTTAAATCAATAATAGGCGCATAAAAATCGTATATAAGCTCGGAATATCTTGTTTAGTTCTATATTGCGATTCAAGATTTTATAAAAGTGACAAAGGGGAATAAAGGCTGTGGTAAAGAGTTCTGAAATCCCGTTCCCGAGAGCCAATTTATTGCTATCCTCATTACGAGTCGTTATTGTTGCAACAGCAGATTGGTTTCGCAATAATGAGGTGAACTTTTAAGTCTGCGAACGGCCTTGCCTTTTGCATACGCCGGCAGGGTACGTACACACCGTGTGGGTGTCACTTACATATCTGCCTTGAAAACCTTTTACCATTTTCACCTACATAGACATGAACTAGACGGTTGCCAGGTGCTGCCATGAAACGAGAAAGACTCGTAAATATAACCAACTCAATCTCCTTTCATCTCCAGATTTGGTTCCCAAGCTTAATATTCATCAAATATAATTTAAATTTTAATATTGGAACAGAAAAATTCACTAGCGTTAACCGGGGTAATTAGATCTCAAGGTTACTACTCCGTGGAAAATTGTATCTTTCATGAAAGAATTTTACTTTATAGCATAAGAATATTGTTCATAAAATGTACAGAAAATTGTATTACAAAAAAAGAAATCATAAGGTTATAAAACATAAACTTTTATCGATATTTACCCCGAAATGACCAATAATTAACCCATTTGACGGTCAATTGTTTTTGGTCCCGGATTTTTAAAAAGAAATATAATTCAGACTTGTAAGAAAACATTTCGAAAAAAATTATAATTCAGATCTGGAACGAGGAATTTGCATAAAGAAGTTTAATTCCCTGACCGAAAAATGAAAAATAATTGACAAGGAGAAAACCGGAGAATGACCGAGAATTTAAAAACCTAAATTAATTCGTCTGGAAGACACTGAATTCATCCTTTTATCGAATGGAATTTTGATTTCTGGCCAAATTCGTTTCCGGCATGCGATCGCCTGTCGCGAAACAAGCGAGTAATGAAGCTTCGAAAGTTCATTCTGGGAGAAACTTAAAGTTCCCGGTTTAGTAGGTTTCGCGATTTCATACGTGTCGGGGGAGCAATTAGTTCCGGCCGAGGATTTAAGATGATTAAATCAACCAACTGATTCGAAATATCCAGAGCGAGTACAATTACATTGGCCTATTTTTATTTTAATCCTAAAACAGTATCTTTGATTTATGAGATTTAGAGTGGCAGTAAGTCAAGGAAAACTTGGAAATCAGAAAATCAGGGAATTTTATTAAACAGAGTTGGGTATTCTCATTGGAATCCATGTGAGTCTAATGAAAATGGTCGCGTTAGGATTATTAAAATCATAGTCTCCAGAAATCTTAATTAGGGTAAGAAGAGACTTGGGCATTCTCATTAGCATCGAGACTAATCTCATCAAAATCGTAATTAGGTCCGCGTCATCTTGTTGAAACCAAGAATAGACTAGAATATTCCAATAGGAATTCAAGTTGGGAGTAATGAAAATTATGGAATCGTATTTGGGGCCAGAAAATCTTGATTACGTCAATGATAGACTTGGGTATTCTTATTGAGGTCAAGATTGGACTCATAATAATCGTACTTAGTGTCAGGAAATCTTGGTTAGGCTAAGAATAGACTTGGGTAATCTCACTGGAATCGAGATTAGTCTCATAAAAATCGTAATTAGGCCTGAGAAATTTTGTTCAAACCATAAATAGACATTGATATGCTAATAAAAATCGAAGTTGGGATTATGAAAATTGTGATTGGGTCCGGGAAATATAGATTAGATCAATGGTCGACTTAGTAATTCTCACAAGAATCAAGATTATTCTTATAAAAATCGTACTTATTCGGGAAATCTTGTTTAGGCCAGGAATAATTTTGGCCAATTGATGCAGGCTAAACAGAATCCTTGATTTCTGAGATTCAGGGTGGCCGTAGGTTAGGGAAAACTCGGAAATCAGGGTAAAGTCAGGAAATTTTATTAGATAGAACTGGGTATTCTTATTGGAATCAATCCAAGGCTCATCCAAATTGTCTTTATGGACGGAAAATTATGGTTGGGCCAATGCAAGACTTGGACATTCTTATTTGAATCAAGATTAGGCTTATAAAAATGGTACTGAGTATCAGGAAATCTTGGTTAGGCTGAGAATAAACTTGGGTAATCTTACAGTAATCGAGATTAGTTTTATAAAAATCGTAATGAGGCCTGATAAATTTTACTCCAACCAAAAATAGACTTGGATATTCTAATAGAAATCAAAGTTGGGGTCATGAAAATTGTGATTGGTTCCGGGAAATATAGACTTTGGTATGCTTGCAGGAATCAAGATTATTTTCATTAAAATCGTACTTATTCGGGAAATCGTGTTTAGGCCAGGAATGATTTTGGCCAATTGATTCAGGCCAAAAGGGCTCATTAAAATTATCTTTATGCACGAAAAATCTTGGTTGCGTCAAGGATAGACTTGGGTATTCTTATTGAAGTCAAGATTGGACTCATAAAAATCGTACTTATGCTCAGGAAATCTTGAATAGATCAAGGATAGACTTATAGGTTTTCTTATTGAAGTCAATATTAGCCTCATAAAAATCGTATTTAGTTTCAGGAAATCTTGGTTAGGCTAAAAATAGACTTGGATATTCTCACAGGAATCAATATTAGTCTCATAAAAATCGTAATTAGGCCAGAGAAATTTTGTTCTAACAAGAAATATACTTAGATATTCTAATAGAAATCAAATTCGGAGTCATGAAAATTGTGATTGGTTCCAGGAAATATAGACTAGATCAATGCTTGACCTGGGTATGTTCACTGGAATCAGGATTATTTTCATTAAAATCGTACTTATTCGGGAAATCTTGTTTAGGCCAGGAATGATTTTGGCCAACTGATTCAGGCGAAACAGTATCTTTGATTTTTGAGATTCAGCGTGGCCGTAGGTTAGGGAAAACTCCGAAATCAGGGTAAAGTCGGGAAATTTTATTGAAAAGACTTGGGTATTCTTATTGGAATCAATGTAAGGCTCATTAAAATTGTCTTCATGGGCGGAAAATCTTGGGTAAGTCAAGGATAGACTTGGGTATTCTTATTGAAGTCAAAATTGGGCTCATAAAAATCTGACTTATTCTCATGAAATCTTGAATAGATCAAGGATAGACTTTCTTATTGAAGTCAATATTAGTCTCATAAGAATCATATTTACTCTCAGGAAATCTTGGTTAGGCTAAGAATAGACTTGGATATTCTCACAAGAATTAATATTAGTCTGATAAAAATTGTAATTAGGCCTGAGAAATTTTGTTTAAACAAGAAATAGACTTGGATATTTTAATTAAAATCAAAGTTGGGGCCATGAAAATTGTAATTGGTTCCGGGAAATATAGCTTAAATCAATGATCGACTTGGTAATTCTCACAGGAATATAGATTATTCTTATAAAAATCGTACTTATTCGGGAAATCTTGTTTAGACCAGGAGTAATTTCGGTCAATTGATGCAGACCAAACAGTATCTTTTATTTCTGACTTTCAGGGTGGCCGTAGGTTAGGTAAAACTCGGAAATCACTGTAAGGCTCATCCAAATTGTCTTTATGGACGGAAAATCATGGTTGGGCCAATGCTAGACTTGGACATTCTTATTTGAATCAAGATTAGGCTCATAAAAATCGTACTCAGGGCCAGAAAATCTTGATTAGGTTAATGATAGACTTATATGTATTCTTATTGAAGTCAATATTAGCCTCATATAAATCGTATTTAGTTGCAGGAAATCTTGGATATTCTCACAGGAATCAAGATTATTCTATTTAAATCCTAGTTATTCGGGAAATCTTTTTTAGGCCAGGATTGATTTTGGTGAATTGATTCAGGTCAATTGATTCAAAATATCCCAAACGAGTAAGATACTTAAGCCTAGAGAATCTTGATTAGGTCAAGGATAGACTTGGGTATTCTTATTGATGTCGAGATTAGGGTAATAAAAATCGTAGTTAGTCTCCGGAAATCTTGGTTAGGCTAACAATAGACTTAGGTATTCTTACATGAATCAAGATTATTCCCATAAAAACCGTAATTATACGGAATTTGATTTCTGATATACAGCGTAGTCGTGGGTCAAGGAAAATCTAAAAATCAGGAGAGTCAGCGAATTCTATTGATAAGGGAAAATAATAAAATAGTTACGGTAAAATCAGAGTATTTTGACAATGAAGTTTTTCGGCTACCCGGCTGAGATTTCCAGGGACAAAGCATTTTTTCCATCTGGATTATAAATGGTATCGGATAAAAAATATTCATCCTGCACACCGGTTATTTCGCGTGCATTATCGAGATTGCCAGATACTTAAATGCTCTTTGAGCACCAGTTAAAACCCGGATTTTTGCCCCGAGCGATAGTAGCGTCAATATCTTTTCTACGTGTATATATTTATATACAGATATGTGCAACCAAGAAGCTCGGAGCTCAACCCTTTCGCTTAAGATATAATTATTTATACCTTCCCTATTGGGGTTACTTATTTATCTCCCAAACGTAATTACTTATTATCCCTCCGCGAATAAAATCCCGATTAATATTACGCCCCCGGATTATTCGATTTAGTCGAGACATAAGTCACTGACAAATAACAGACTTCATACTCTTTCCCCTACAGCCTTCCTTTCCCCTTTTTTGAATAATTCCTCTTCTCCCTGTTTTCAAGAAAATTCTATTCTAATAAAAATCGCAAAGAGTCCTAGAAGATCTTGGTCAGGGCACGGATAGATTTAGGTATTCTCACTTAAATTCAGTTTAGGTTAATAAAAATCGAAGTTAAGCCGGGAAAGTCTCGGTTATGGATAGACTTGGGTATTCTCACTGGAATTAAAATTATTCTTATAGAAATCTTAGGCCCAGGAAATCTTGGCATGGGCAAGGATAGACTTGAGTATTCTTACTGAAATCAAGATTATTCGTATGAAAATCGTAGGTAGGTCTGAAAAAATTGGATAAAATTACAGATCGACTTGGGTTTTCTTACTTAAATCAAAACTAGGCACATACAAATCGAAGTTAGGACGGAAAAATCTTGTTTGGGTCAAGGATAGACTTAAATATTATCATTGGAATCAGGATTATTCTCATACAAATCTTAGAACCGGGAAATATTGGTAAGGTCCAGGATAGACTTAAATATTCTCATTGGAATCAACATTATTCTCATAAAAATCGTAGTTAGGCCCGGGAAACCTTACTAAGGTCAATTATAGACTTGGAAAATATCACAGGAATCAAGATTATTTTTCTTAAAAACAACTTTTTCAGTTAAAAGTGAATTGTTTTTTATTGCAAAGTCTACTGATACTTTTTGGTTCAGAATTTTTCCCCTTGATAGTTTTTAGGCCAAAATTTAATTGTTTTATCTTTTTGGTTTTAATTATTTTTTTTATTAAATCTTTTTGGTAGAAAATTTAACTACTTTATTTCTAATTATAATTTTTATGATATTCCCTGTTCCAAATGAGAATCAGAATTCTTTTCGAGAATTCTCCATTCCGAGTCAAAATTCTATTTTTTGGATAACTAACTTTACCAAGTTAGAATTATACAATTTTTCGTAAATTTTCTGCTCCAACTCAAAATAATTTTTTTAATTTACTGTATCAAGTTAGAAGATACTTCTATTACAAAAATTTCCTGAAAAATTTTAAACTGCCATTATTTAAAAAAATTTCAGATGAATAATAAATAAAAAGACCTTTAGGTCTGGGACAAACGGACAAATGAAGAAAAAAATTTTTATAGTATTCTTAAGATAAATACTACTTTATTTTTAAATATTTCTTTTACTTTAATGTAATGAACAATCACAGTCATTAAATCAAATTGCTAGGCATTTATGGGTTTTTACCCAGTGAATATCATTTTATTATCTGCGATTTATGTCTCTAAAACTGATTCATTTCCTTACTGTCGATACAGAGTGGTGAAAAAAGGCAACAAGCTTACATAATTTTTGTGACTACAGTTTTCTGATCGAGCCGATTATAAATTAAATTGTCGAGCCAGCATTTGAGTGACAGCATTGCATGCTGAAAGCTGCAAAGGGTGATAACTAGAGCAAAACAATATTGAGATTATTGATTTTTTCAGAAGTCGGTAAAACCTCTCATTTAAATTTCGCGCCAAATTCCCTACCCGCTAAATTCAAACTTAAATTGAGCAAGTCAAAGTCTTCTTTAAAGAGAATTATTAAAAATAAGCCAAACGAAATATAACACGTTGAATTTAGTTTGATAAAAAGACCTTTCATTGAGCTACAGTCCACGTTTAAAATTTTGTTCTACTTATTTTTTTAAATTTTCATTTAAAAATTTTACTTGTATTAATTTAAGTTTGAATTTCGCGGACACTTATTATAAGAAAAATTCTCGCACGAAATTTAAACTACTATTATTATTGAAATACATTTATTGTAAAATGTCAGAAATGATATTATATTGAGAAGAAAAGAGAAAGGGGTGGAGAGAGAGCGAGAGAGAGAAAGAAAAAGAGAGAGATGGTAAAGAGATAAGAGACTAATTGCGGTTGAATTATTAAACTGTTTTGTCTTGCTTCCTCAAGGAGGTTTTGGAAAAGTCACGTGATCTCAGAGGCACGCTCCCCTGCCTGACATTTTCAAATAGAGGATAATTATACTCTGTCTCGAGGTAATTAGGAACTATAAAGATAACTAATAAAAGAAGAAGTGCAATTAGCAAAACATGAGCAAGAGTCGTGGGTGAAGTATCTACAGTCTCTTATTAAATTTAACGAAATTAAAAGAAATAATATTTAATTAAATATTTAGATACTGGTTTGTGAATAATTTTCAGAACTAAATTAAGTTTAAAAAATAAAGAGTGACCCTATTTTGTGTAATTTTGAATTTTATTTTCTCTGATTTGCATCAACCAGCAATGATTTATCAGGAAAATCTTAAAAAATCGGACAATTTCAAGATTCAATTTCGCGCCATGACTCAAGTACAGGTTATGTAAAAAAGATTTACAATTTGGAACAATTTTAGAATATGTTATTATTTTTAACCGAAAATCGGTTATTTTAAAAACAAAACATTCGGTTTAAAGGAAAATTTAGAATCCTAAATAATTATTTCTTATGCTATGCTAGTGCTTTTTATTTTAAAATTGGTATTTTAAATTTTTTTTTAAACATCAGATTTTTCATATTATCATTATTCTTCAGATTTCAGAGAAGATAAAATTTTTTTTAACAATTTAAGGTTATGTTCTTGTTCCTTACTGATAATTGGTATATATTACGAAGCAGATTACATTTTTCAAACAATTTTAGGTAATGTTGGAAGTTTTCACCGAAAATTATTATATAGATTTTGAAGAAGATTTTTAATTGTGGAACAATTTTAGGTTATCTTGACATTTTTCATCGGAAATCGGTTATTCAAATGAAATAATTAGGTTCAGAAGAAAATTTGAAATCTAAAACAATTGTTTTTTATGCTACATTTTTTTCTTGGAAATTTGTATTTTTAATGAAAATAATCATAATGTTTTTCACCTGATTATCCTTCCGATTATCTTTTAGTATAATCAAACTCTTGCCATTTTGCTGTGTGCATTTGATAACGAAAATTGGAATATTTAATAAAAAATTAATTGGATTTCAAAGAAGACAACAATTTTTGGAACAATTTTAGGTTCTGTTGGAGGTTTTCATAGAAAATGTCGATAATGATTTCAAAGAAGACGATTTTCAATTTTGAAACAATTTTAGATTACTTCAACATTTTTAAACTAATTAATTTTTGTAATTACTTTGAATTTTTAGAGAAATTGAAGTCACCCTGTAGGGACGACCAGCGATGGGACCCGATACTGTCATTCTTTCAGTCACGCAATGAAGAAATATTAAAATTCCGTGCCAGAGTGTGATGTCGTTCGGTTCGAATACTTTCAAAGATTGCTTTTTGTCTCATCGAAACCCGATTCTTTTTTTATATTTTCTAATTTATTTCCCAAAATTAGCGTCTATCAGAAATGATTTATAAAGAAATTCTTAAAGAAACTCACAATTTATTGAATGGAAAATTCAAATTTCGCGCCTCACGGGAACTTACCGCTTGTGGGGAGGCGCTAACGAAATTACACAAGTGCCCGCGAAATTCAAACTCGAATTAGGCAAAGTACAGTTTCTAAAAGAAAATGATAAAGAAGGAGTCAACAAAAATATAAACCGTGGATTGTAGCTTAATGAGAATTTGAAATTCAAAGTCGGAAAGCATTATAGAAAAGGAAAGAAAGGTTTTTTAAAGAGGTAAGTTTTGAACAATGGTAAACTTTGAGTTCAAATTACTCAACCGTTTATGTAAGTTCAGTAGTGCTTTCTAACGATAGGTAAACTCTCCTATTAGAGGTTATGTCAAAGAATGGCTTTACAGCACAAAAAGGCGCAAAATTCAATTTTCAAAACTGAGTAAAATAAACATTTCAAGATACAAGTAAATAGAATAATAAAACTCATTCCGTGGGAGCAACGGCCTTCACTCGTATCACGTGCAGACCTATCAAGTAAACGTCCTGTACAAAAGAAGGAAACAATTCCCATCGGTGAAATCAATATCGTCTCTACATACATTTGTTTATTTAATATTAAATTTTCAACATATTTTACATTAAGCCATGCATGATACATATGCGGAAATATATTTTTTTTAACGAATTCCTCTGTTTGCCCCAGTTTTCAGGAATTTTTTATTGTTCCCCTTTTTCGTTTTTTGTTTTACTCAAATAATGTTTTTATATTGAAAATTAATCTTTCTGCGTTAAAAAAATTATTTTTTTTTTATAGAAGCGTCATATTTCTTCGTTGAAAGTAAACTTTTTGGTTTGAAAATCTGACCATTTAGTACAAATATCACAGTTATAAGATCAAAATTAAACTATTTGGTTCAAAATTAACTTTTTTGTTGAAAATTCATATTTTCATGTTGAAGAAAATTTTTTTTTGCAGAAACTTTTTTGTATTTTGCGTTAAATTAATTCATATTTTTTGGTCAAGAATTGAACAATTTACTTGAAAATTAACTTTTTTGTTGCAAATGCTTTTTTTACCTAAAATTCAAGTTATTTGTTTGAAAATTAAATTTTTTGTTAAAAATTCATATTTGCGAGTTGAACATTCAATCGATTTTTAGAGAATTTTACTTTTTGACTTGATAATTCAACTACTGGGTTTTAAATTTCTTTGTTTTTTTTCGTTAAAAATGCAATTAGTTAGGTTCAACATTAAACATTTTTTGCTCAAAAATGTATATACTTTAATAAAAAATTAAACTACTTATTTGAAAATTAGCTGCTTCGTTAAAACTTCAATTTTTTTTGTAGCTTCTTCGTTTTTTTCTGGGTTAGAAATTCAACTATTTTATTGAAAATTAAGTTTTTAGTTGAAAAATCATTTATCTTGTTAGAATTCTACTATTCGTTCGAAAATTAATTTTTTTTAAAATATTTATATTTTCGGATTCAAAATTCAACAATATTTTTAAAAATTTATTTATATTTTTAAATTTAACTGCTCGTTTAAAAATTAAATTTTTTATTAAACATTTGTATTTTCGGTTTCAAAATTCAACAATCTTTTTGAAAATTTTTTATTTCTGATCGGAAAATTCAACAATCTTTTAGAAAATTCGTCTTTTTATGTGGAATATTCAACTATTGAATTTCAAATTAAATTTTTTGGAAAAAATTTATTTATATTTTTTAAATTCTGCTACTTGTTTAAAAATAATTTTTCTTCAAGATTCATATTTTCGTGTTGGAAATTAAACAATCTTTCAGAAAATTGGTCTTTTTGTTGGAAAATTCAATCATTCGGGTAAAAATAACATTTTTTGTTGAAAATTTATTTATATTTTAAAAATTAAACTTTTTTGTAGGAAACTAATATTTTTGGTGAAAAATTCCACTTTTTGCATGAATTCATCCATTTTGTTTTAAATTCATCTTTTTGAATACAAAATTTAGCTATTTGGTTAAAAATCAACTTTTTTGTTTAAATTATATTTTTGGATTGAAAATGTCTTTGATTTAAAATATAATTGTTTCTGCTTGAAATATCAACTATTACATTTCTCTTTAAGTATTCAACGTTTTTTAGTTGAAAAGTCAACAAATTTGTTAATTTTTGTTTGAACTGAAAATTTATCAATTCCATTCCAAATTGAATTTTAAAAATTAAAAATTCAACAATTCGGTTAACAATTTTTTTTCATCTGTGTAAAAGTTCATGTATTTGATTGAAAAATCGTATTTTTAGGTAAAAAAAGTTAAAATCGCGATAAAATTCATGATCCTTCACGCGTTTTCTTTTTCTTAAAAAATAACGGGTGAACACAAATTAAGCAGGAAGCATACTTAATGGTATAATTTTAAATCTAAAAAAATAATTTTTGAAAATTCAACAATTATTCTCGCACTTAGACCTTTTATAAAAATTACATTCATAATGAAATGACTTGGATCAAATTCTCTTTTAATTAAAAACCTCGATGAAAATTTCCTCAATTAAAAATATTACACAATGAGGAAAGCGGATAAAAATCTATGTCGAAATATCGAGGAATCTTCATACTTAAAAAGTAATTGCTTCCTACTCAATTTTTTTTGCTCGTTAATTTTTAACGAAATGAAAACGCGTGAAGGATGATGAGTTCCATCGCGATTAAATTTTTTTTTCTTTTCGCAAGTAGCATTATCCCTTAGACCGATTGGTTTTGTCCGTAATGCACGCTTTCTCTAATAAATTTAAAAAAGAAGTTAATATGCCGGACGATTCAGACGGACTCGCGAGTTGCGATTTAGAAATCCACGTAAGCAGAGCGTACTATCCGTTAGAAAATATCCAGATATGTGCGAGGATCAAGCCGTGAAAATTATTCGTGTGAGTCGCACGATAACCTCCTCATTAGAGAAATAGATTGCAAAAATTTAATTTGCAAAATTCTAGAATCTGGATCGAAAAGGACTCTATTTTCAACCCAAAGATGCAAATTTTCCCATAAAACAGTTGAGTTTTTAAATGAAAAATATAAATTTGCATCGTACAAGAGAATAATTATATTTTTTATTTAAAAATTTAAGTTTTATAAGAAAATTAGATTTTTTAAACAAATAGTTCAACATTTAACCAAGGAGGTATATTTTTAATTGTAATAATATAATTTTAACTAAAAATATGAATTTTCAATTAAGAAAATTAGTTTGTCACTAAAAGAGAAGAATTTTAAAAAAATAAATAAATTTTCAACAAAATGGTCCAATTTTCAACTAAAATGGGTAAATTTTCAAATAAAAATCAATTGATTAAGCAAAACAGTTGATTTTTCAACGAAAAATAGAACTTAACAACAAAATTGTTAAATTTCCGATAAATAAGATTCATTTTCAATCAGATAGTTAAATTCTCAACGAAAGTGGATTTTCTATCGCAAAGGCGAATTTTTAACGTAGTGGATTAATTGTCAACAAAAAATTTATAATATTTGATATTTTAACTAAAACATATTTGAATTTTAAATATAAAACAGTCGAGTTTAATAAAAAACAACAAAAAAATATGTTTTTTCAAGTGAAAAAGGATATTTTTAAATAAGTTTTCAAGAAAAAAAAAAAGATTTTGTACAATGAAAAATTAATTTTTAGTCTGGTAGATTAATTTTTGTTCCACAAGGCGAATTTTCAACTAAAAATACATGAGTATTCAACTAAAAAATATAAATTCTCCACCAAAAATGAAATAGTTAAATTCAAATTACACAAATAAGGTTTTTCAACAATTGAAAATTAATTTTGAACCGGGAAGATTAATTTTCGATGAAAAAAGTCAAATTTCCAACTAAATATAGAAATATTCAACTATGTAGTTGAATTTCAACAACAACAAAATATTTTTCACGAAAAATGGAATAGTTATATAATTAATTTTCAAAAATAAAATATACATTTCCAACTAAAATGATGAATCTTCAACAAAAGAAATGCCTTTTTAAGAAATTTTTTGAATTTTCTACAAAGTAGGTTAATTTTTAACCAATAAGATTAATTCTCAACAAAAAATCTAATATTTGATATTTAAACTAAAACAGATTTAAATTTTAAATAAAAAACATTCGAGTTTAACAAAAAACAACAACAAAATATGATTTTTCAACCAAAAAGGATATTTTATAAAAAGTAGAATTTAAAAAAATTCAACCAAATAGTGCAATTTTCAATTTAAAAATTTTCACTAAAAATGTTAGTTAAATATACATAAAAAAATTAATTTTTAATAAAAAAAAAAGATTTTTTTAACAATAAAACATTATTTTTAACCGATCAGATTAATTTTTAACCCAAAAGGATGAATTCTCAACAAAAAATGTAGAATAATTTTTTACCAAAAAGACGGATTTTCAACAAAATACATTAATTTTCAACAAAGTGCGTGAAGCTCAAATAAAAAATATGAATTTTGAACCAAATAGATAATTTTCCAACAAAAAACAATAAATTTGTAACTGTAAATGGATTATTATATTTTTAATTTTAAAATATTTAAACTGAACCAAAACCTATTTTCAACAAAATTGTTAAATAACGATACTAGTTTTCAACTAAAATAATGCTTTTCCAAACCAAAAAAAAATTTTTAACCAAGAAGAATAACTTTTCACAAAAAGCCTAAATTTTAACAAAATACATACAATTTCAACCAAAAAATTAAATTTTTAACTAAAAAGGGCAAATTAACAACAACAAATGGAGTCTACTTTCCACCTTAAAAAATAATAATTTTATTATATAATATTATTTTAAAAAATAATAATTCAAATGAAATTGCTTAATTTTCAGTTAACAAAGTTAATTGTTAATCTAACGAAAAACAAATGTTCAATAATACATTTAATTATTCAGCCAAATAAATGACTTTTTAATGAAAAATTGAATAGTTAAATTTTGTTTTAAACAATTTAATTTTTATCAAAAATAAGTTTCAAAAAAATATTTCAATCTAACAGATAAATTTTCAACTAAAATGATGAATGATTTTCGGTTAAGCAATTAATTTCAAATAAAAAGGATAATAAATTATTAAGAAAATTGGTACATATTCAAATTAAAAGATAAATTTTCAACTAAAAATATAAATTTTAAAACAACTAGATTAATTTTTTACCAAAGGGATAAATTTTCAAACAAGAAGATTATTTTTATACCGAAAAAGAGGAATTTTAAAAAATTTACATGTATTTTTAACCAAAAACTTTTAACCACTAAGTAGTTCACTAATGTCCTGAAGTTAAAAATTTGCCGTTTCCAGCGCTTCACTATTTTTTTTGTAGAAAATTAATCTTCTAATTTGAAAATTCACCTTTTCAGTTAAAAATGTACCTATTTTGTTAAAAATTTGTTTGTTTTTTTGGTTGGATATTAATTTGGAATAATCGACGATTTTTCATACAAAACAGTTGATTTTAAAAATAAAAAATCATTTTTCTAACTAAAAATTCTTTAAATTCATTTCCGCTTATAAACGTTGGGAACATTTTAGTTACGTCAATGCGGCGATAACAGTGATGCTACATAAATCGCGACTTTTTCAACTGCGCATGTGCCAAACAGCGCGGGTAAATTTGAAATCAACAAATACTATAAATAATAATATAGAAAAATATTTAAAACAAATTTTCAATCTCAAGAAATTAATTTAATTTATTCTAAGAAATAACAAATTTTTTAACATAATTTATAATCATTGTAATATCACAAGTTCATACTTTTTAATTCTAAATAGACCCGCGCTTTACGGTACATGCGCAGTTGAAATAGTCGCGGTCCGTTAGTGTCACTAGTCGGTAACATGAATTCTAGCCTAAAAAAAACAAAAACATTTCTTGTACCCTGCAGTTTGACCAAAACCGCAACACAATTTTTCAGATCGACAGGTAGATTTTCCTTCCTGTTTTTCACGGATAGAAAAACATGTTAGTGGCTTTGTTCGCGAGAGCGCACTTGTGAGGCGAGTGACTTGGTTTTATGATAATATAATGCGGTTTACTGGGCGCGGTGTAGGGTTACAAAAGACAACGTAAGTTATGAAACACGCCCCTGTAAAAAAAAAATTCTGGACCGCGTTACGCCACCTTCACTTCATCTTCACACCTTCAGGTTCAACCTCTTCTCATTCACATCCGCGTTGAGTTACGTGCTGATTTTTTTCAGTCTTAAGGCCGCAGAGTGGGATGAGATCAAAAAACGAGGTTCAAAATAACTTTAAACTGGCAATTCTTAACCGATTTTGGATTTTTTTTTTAAAGAAAAATTCAGCATTAAATTTCGAAGACATTTATGTGGCCTGATTTTTCTTAAATTTCATGTTAATGCATTAATTTTTTTTTATTAATCTTCATAAGAATTTTTTTTCATGATCAGCATTGCCTAACTTTATTCACGGGGGTGGATGAAAGAAAAAAGAAAACTATGAAGTTGTTTTGTTAATTTTTATAAACAAATTAACTTACCAAACAGTCTACATTATTGAATCTTCGTTTGCAAGATTAATTTTTAAGTTAAAATTACTTGCTTTCATCGAAAAAATAATAATCGATCAGAAACATTTTTCATCCGATAATTTTTATTAATTTTATAAACAAATTGTATTAACAAATTATATCACCAGTGATGTTTAATCATGGGAAATTATCACCCGATATTTTTTATTAATTTTATAAACAAATTATACAAAAAAATGTACAACTTTGGCATTCAAAGGTCGAAAAAATCCTTTTTCTCTTAATTTTCCTCAAATGATGTCGCCAATGATGTTTATTCGTGATATTTTGTTACTTTATATTTTTTATTAATTTTATAAACAAATTGTTTCTTTAACACATGTAAAAAAAATAAAATCTTATTAATACATGCAAAACAAAAGAAAAAGTATTGATTTTTGTTTCGCAATTAATAAAAAATATCGGATGATAATTTCCCATTAATTAAACATCACTGGCGACATCACTTAAGACAAATTAGAAAAAAAAAGATTTCTTACTGCCTTTGAATGTCCACACTGGGAATCTGCTTATAAAATTTTGTTTATAAAATTAATAAAAAACATCGGATGATAATTTTCCATTACTAAACATCACTAGCGACATCATTAGGAGAGAATTTAGGAGAAAAAGCGATTTCTTTCGGCCTTTAAATGTCCACACTGGGAATTTGTTTACATAATTTGCTTACAAAATCTATAAAAAAAATATCGGAAGATAATTTTCCATCATGAATCATCACTGGTGACATAATTTCAGAAAAAAAGAAGAAAAAAGATTTCTTTCTGCCTTTAAATGTCCACACTGGCCACTTATTTATCTAATTTGTTTATGAAATTAATAAAAAATATCGGATGATAATTCTTTATTGCTAAACATCATCGTCGACAAAATTTGAGGAAATTTAAGAGCAAAAGCGATTTCTTTCGGTTTTTAAATGTCCATAGTGGGCATTTGTTTACAAATATTTCTTGATAAAATTAATAAAAAATATCGTATGATAATTTTCCATAACTAAACATCACTGGCGACATCCTTTTAGCAAAATTAAGAGAAAAAGCGATTTCTTTCTGCCGTTAACCCTTAAACGGCCAAAACGCCACTACCGGTACACTGCTTTTCAACAGCCAATAACTAAGACTATTCCACACTAGAAAAAATTGAGACACATATATTTTTATTGCTTAAGATCTCCTCTTTCCGACGGTGCCAATGAAATTCTTCAAAAAATTTATTTATTATCCCAAAATGCAGTTTAAACAAAAAAAAAACGTGATTTTTCGTGCCTATTTTTTTTTGTGAACCATTTTCCAAAGCTTTTCGAGTCTGTAATTAACCTGGAATCTCACTAACGGGTGGAATAAATGTCTAAACTTTGAGAATCCATGGTTCAAAGATCGATTTTTCGTTTTAGTATTTTCAAAATGGATATGAACAATTTTTGCAAAATTCAAAATTTTGCTCAAAACGCTCCGGAAAAATTCAGGTGTATTTCTCGGCTGATTACAAGAACTTTTTATTCTTGACAAATTTTCCGAAAAGCGCATAGTTTTTCAATAAAAAATTTTCATAGTTCTAAGCATCGTGTAAGAGTAAAATGATTCACGAATATCTATCGTCCGTCTGCCGCAAACAAAGTTTACGTTGCCCAACTATCACCAACGTGGAGGTCGACGAATATCGATAGTTTCTTTTTTTTTAAGGGATTTTATATATTTTTTTTACATTTAAAAATTTTTTTTTAAGGAGAATTTTTTTCATTTGCTGATTTCTGTACAGAAATTTCCAGGGCAAACTTTTTCTTCGTTACTTCATGAAAAAACGTGATTTGGTTCCAATTGTTTTTGAGATGCTGTGTAGTTATGGAAAACAGATC
>NC_046657.1:42743456-42747714 GCF_010883055.1 Belonocnema kinseyi
GAATTTTTCCGGAGCGTTTTGAGCAAAATTTTGAATTTTGCAAAAATTGTTCATATGCAAAATCCAAAATTTTGCTCAAAACGCTTCGAAAAAATTGAGGCGGATTCCTTGGAATCAATGGAATTTTTTGGATTTAAAAACAAATTTGAATTCATATAAATTCTTTTTAATTTAACTTGAATTGTTTTTTAGTCATCAGTCACTTCTCCGGTTATAAAATATTAAGGTTTCAAAGATTTGAACAGATTTGACGTTTTTTTTAGAATTCACCCTCTATTCTTTTAAGTTGTTTGGAATTTTCTTAATTAATGGAATTCTTTTAAATTTTCTCAATTATATTTAATTCAATGGATTTTTTAAAGTTTTTATTTAATCGATCCTAAATTCTTTAAATCTCACATTGAATTTCTCTAAATTTAATCAAAATTTACGGAAACTTATGGAATTTTTGGAGTTTAAAAAAACTTATAATTCATTTGAATTCTTTTGAATTCAACTTGAATTATGTTATAATCCTCAGTCACTTTTTTTAGTTAGAAAATAGTAAGGTTTCAAAGATTTGAAGAGATTGGAAGCTTGTTTCGAAATAACCCTGAGTTCTTTAAAAATTTTGGAATTCTCTTAAATTTTAAATAAATTTTAAATTTAATATTTAATAAATTAAATTAATATTAAATTAAATTTAATGTTTAATTTTTTCTTCTAAATTCACTCTATTCTATTTAATTCAATGATTTTATTAGATTTTTAAAAAGTTTTTATTCAATTGATCCTATATTCTTTTAACGCCACTTTGAATTCTTAGGCATTTCATAAAATTCTTTAAAGTTTTTTTCATATTTTTAAATTGTTTTAATTTATTAAAAAAAATTTTATATTACCTTGAATTTTTATGAATGTAATTAAATTCTTCTCGTTTACCTTAAATCCCTCTAAATTCATTCTCAATTTGCCTAAGATAGTGGAATTTTTTTATTTAAAACAAATTTCCCAATTCACTTGAATTCTTTTGAATTTAATTTGAATCGTTTTTTAGTCTTTAGTCACTTCTTTGATTAGAAAATAGAAAGGTTTCAAAGATATTAAAAGATTTGAATTTTTTAAAGTTTTTATTCAATTGACCCTAAATTCTTTAATCTTCACTCTGAATTTTTAATGAATTTCATCGAATTCTTCCCGCTTACCTTAAATTCCTCTGAATGCATTCAAAATTTACAGAAATTATATATTATTAATAGTGAGGTTTCAAAGATTTTAGGTTTTTTGGAATACACCCTAAATTCTTTTTAAATCTTTGAAACTCTCTTGATTTTTTAAAAGTTTTTACTTAATTGATCGTAAATTATTTAAACCTCAACTTGAATTTTTATGAATTTCATCAAATTCTTCTGGTTTGCCTTCAATTCCTCTAAATTAATTCTCAGTTAACGGAAGTTAATAGAATTTTTTATTTAAAAAAAATTGTCTCTTTAATTTGAACTTCTTTCAATTTAGTTGAAATTTTTTTTAAATTTTTTGAATTTATCCTTAATTTGTTACCATTTGAGCGCGAAAAAAGTACCCACGAAAATATTAATCTTCAGCAAAAAACTTAATTTTCAAGCAAATAATGGGATTTTAAAAATATAAATAAATTTGCAAGAACAAATTCAATTTTAAATTGAATAGTTTAATTTTTTACGAAAAAAGTTGCATTTTCCAATCAAAAAGACCTATTTTCAAAAGGATTGCTGATTTTTCAATCCGAAAATATGGATCTTCAACAAAAATTTAATTTTAAAACGTAACAAAAAGAATCCTTTCATCCCTATATATTATTCCAAAAAAATCTAGAAACTTAGCACAGACACGAACCATTTGAACTGTCGCGATATCTCGAAATCGGTAAGGTAGGAATTTTCGCCTAGAATCAGACATGGCTCTCTACTGGCAGCCTCATTAGTGCTAAATGTGTCGAGTGTGCAGACTAATGGGTCTCGGATCAAAATTAAATGAAATGAAAGCACCTCTCGACATCAGCTGGGTGCCGCGCTGCGCCGGGGCTCGGCCTCTTGAGCGAAGATTAAAAGAAAAAACCGAGCAAGAGACAAAGAGACGCTACATACGCACGGCTGACAGTAGGGAAAAAATGACTTTTCGTTCAAAATAACGTCCAGCCCACAAATATTTAACTATTTGGACAAAAAAAATTGTTGAAAAAAGCTGAAAAGATTGCTAAGCGAGCTTTCGAGACTAATTTTTAAAATAGGATGTCAATTTATTTTTAAACAAACAAATATAACAAAAAATGGCAATTTTTTCTATTTGACATTCCCGATGCTCGCCAATAACATAAAAATGGTTGAAATCACCTTAGTCTCATAGAATAACATTAGTTAAAGATATTCCAATATTATATAATAAACAAACAAATTTTTTATAAATAAATTGTTTGTTGAAAGAATTTTTTCACGATTTTCCATAATTTTAAGTTTTTTAAAGTTATATTGCAAAAAATTTGGATGAAAACAATGTATTGATAGAGAAAGTTTTTGTCGAGATTATTATTGTTAATACTATAAACAAATGTAGTAAAGAAATGCATTAATCAACCATTTTTCGACATAAAAATTCGTATTTTTACGTCTTTTTTTTTAATTAGGAATTTGATGATCATTTTAGAAAAATTCATAATTTGTTGATAAATCGTATTATTTTTGTAAACAAATTTAAGTAACAAAAGCATAGATAAGGCATTTGTTGAAAGAAAAATTCCGTCTTTTCGATCACAACTTTTTTAATTTGACGGGCATTTTTCTTATATCAGTTTTTTATTGGCATCTTCATAGTAAATTCAGCAACATTCAGAATTAGTTGATAAATTTTATGATTTTTTTACACAAATTTAATAAGCATATGCATTGTTTGAGCATTTTGCGGGGAAAAAGTAGTTTTTCAATCTCAGTCCTTTCAGTTTAAGTTTCTCATTGCTTTTATTCTTTTAATAAGGCTGCAGCTTCAGGATAATGCATTTGTTTATGATATTTGTTTATAAAAAAATATAAAATTTATCAAATAATTATGTATTTTGCTGAAATTATCATGAATTTCCCCATTAAAAAGACGGAAATCGAAAAATATGAATTTGTTCGTTGACAGATGCCCCAATAATGTATTTGTTTATTAAAATTGTTAAAAAAAGTCATGAAATAGAATAATAAATTATGAATTTTTTCTGAAATCATTATGAAGTTCATAATTAAAAAAGTTGTGATAGACAAATGTCTTATCTATGGATTTTTTAAAATTAAATTTGTGTAAAAACATCATCAAATTTATAAACTATTTATGAATCTTGCTGAAATTCTCATGATGTTTCCAACTGAAAAGACTGGCATTGAATAAAACGATTTTTTTTCCGACAAGTGCCTTATCTAAGCATTAGTTTATTAAATTTGTTAAAAACTTTATGCACGTGGGTAGTTGAAAGCAAAAAAATGAAATTGTTAAGTTGATTATTATAAACAAATCAACTTAAAAGTCTGCACTATGGATTCTTTGTTTCCAAAGTAAATTTTTGTGTTAAAATTACTTGCGCTCATCGAAAAAATAATATTTGGCCATAAAAATTTTTCATTCATATTTTTTATAAATTTTACAAACAAATTGTATAAACAAATTCCCAGTATGGACATTTAACCCTTAAACGACCAAAACGCCACTACCGGGACACTGCTTTTCAACGGCCAATAACTAAGACTATTCGACACTAGAAAAAATTGAGAGATATATATTTTTATTGCTTAAAATCTCCTCTTTCCGACGATGCCAATGAAATTCCTCAAAAAAATTTCTTATTATCCCAAAATGCAGTTTAAACAAAAAAAAACGTGATTTTTCGTGTCTATTTTTTTTGTGAACCATTTTCCAAAGCTTTTCGAGTCTGTAATTAACCTGGAATCTCACTAACCGGTGGAATAAATGTCTAAACTTTGAGAATCCATGGTTCAAAGATCGATTTTTCATTTTAGTATTTTCAAAATGGCGTCTTAATGGCAAAATTTTTGTGAAAACATTCATGAATTTTTTTACAATAAACGATGCGCTTTTCGGAAAAATCATCAAGACTAAAAAGTTCTTGTAATCAGCCAAGTAATACGCCTGAATTTTTTGAAGAATTTTGAGCAAAATTTTGGATTTTGCATATGAACAATTTTTGCAAAATTCAAAATTTTGCTCAAAACGCTCCGGAAAAATTCAGGCGTATTCCTCGGCTGAT
>NC_046657.1:42747814-42753301 GCF_010883055.1 Belonocnema kinseyi
GAACTTTTTATTCTTGATGATTTTTCCGAAAAGCGCATCGTTTATTGTAAAAAAAATTCATGAATGTTTTCACAAAAATTTTGCCATTAAGACGCCATTTTGCAAATACTAAAACGAAAAATCGATCTTTGAATCATGGATTCTCAAAGTTTAGACATTTATTCCACCGGTTAGTGAGATTCCAGGTTAATTGCAGACTCGAAAAGCTTTGGAAAATGGTTCACAAAAAAAATAGACACGAAAAATCACGTTTTTTTTTTTGTTTAAACTGCATTTTGGGATAATAAGAAATTTTTTTGAGGAATTTCATTGGCACCGTCGGAAAGAGAAGATCTTAAGCAATAAAAATATATGTGTCTTAATTTTTTCTAGTGTCGAATAGTCTTAGTTATTGGCCGTTGAAAAGCAGTGTACCGGTAGTGACGTTTTGGCCGTTTAAGGGTTAAAGGTATTTAAGAGAAAGAAAAAGAATTCGTTAAAATGTATATAAAAATGAAACCAAATTTTTAAAAAATCAAGTGAATTAAAAAAAATTCAAAAATAACAAAAAATTCACGGAATTGTGCTGTTATAACATTCATTTATTTATTTTTATTTCTAGATATCAGTTTTTGATAATGCTCGGCAGTGCTCGGCCGAAAAATGAATGAATTCTGTTTTATTATTTAAACATGTAAGATTGTTTTATTTTTATTTGCACTAGGCAGTACTCGGTAGGGCTTGATCAGTACTTGACCAGCGCTCGGCTCGAAAATCAAATTTCTTTGTGACAAAATTTATTTTTATTTCTAGATATCAGTTCTCGATAATGTTCGTCATTGCTCGGCTTGAAAATTAATTAACACTATTTTAATATTTTAATATGTAAGATTGTTTTTATTTCTATTTCTCAGTTCTCGATTATGCTCGGCAGTGTTCGGCACTATATTTACGAATCCCCTTCGGATTTAAAAACTTAAAATTTATTTACATTTGAGTATGAAACAAATAAAATAAAATTTTGAAATGTGCGGCCCTGATTTAAGCGAAACACGAGGACACGAGCCAGCGTATAAATCATTCATCGTGCGGGTTAATAATTGCTCGCGTAACCTGCAATCGTCGCAGAGTTTTTTCTTCCGTGTTATGAAAGATAATGTCACGTCCAGTGAAACATTTACGGCGCCGTACAAACCAGTTAAAGTCAACTAAATTATAACAACAAGTCCGATGTTCTTGACCCTGTAATTTTTGCGAGTATTTTGTCTACCTTAATTGCACATTAAAACCAAATCCATCAACCCACAAAATATTCAATTTTGCCGAGCATTGGTAATTACCTTGATTTTTTTAAAACTAGGACTGATTTAAATTGTTGCACAGTAGGAGAAAATGCACATTTTTCTTTAAAAAAATGTCTAGTCCTATTTAATTAAAAGTTCTCGTTTTTTAAATGAAATTTTTTTTTTTTAATTTCAAAATCAAATACTCCATTTCTGGTTGAAAACTTTTTTTAATTCAGCTGCTCGTGTACATTTTTTTTTGAAGTTGAAAATTCAACTTCTTGGTAAATAATTTTTGTATTTTGTGGAAAATTGGATTTTTTTTTAAATTCAGTCATCAACACCGCAATATTTGAATCAATCAAAAACAGTTTCGAGCACAGAAAGACAGGTCTAATTTCTAACTTCTTCCAAATTATGTTATTTAACTTAAACTCCTGTAAAAAATCTAAAAAAATTATGGTAAAAATTTATAAGTAACGGAAAATGACCCCTAAAATCTCCTTATTAAAATGAGCCCAAGAAATTGTAAAAATCTTCAAAGGTTTTATAATGATAATAAAAAATGTAGAGCCGTGCGCAAGCTGATAATCGCTCGGTTCCGTGCGCATCTACATTTGTTATGAAAATTTGAGAACCAGGGAATATTTTTTGAATAAAATGAGAGGATTTAAAAAAAAATCTTTTTATCAAAATGAGTCGAAGAAATGGTGAAACTCTTCATTGTTTCTCTGTTTATAAGAAATGTAGAGCCGTGCGCAAGATGAAAATCGCTCGGTTGAGCGGGACTCCGACGTGCATTGGCTTGGAGCGATTTTTGCTTTGCGCACGCATCTACATTTTTTATGCTGATTCGAGAACCATTGAATATTTTTGGAATGTTATTGGAGGGTTTTTAAAAAATGTCGACTTTGTTTCTAAATAAAAAATAAATAAAAATCGGCTTTTACGAATGGCTGGCTAATTAAAGGAATTCGCAATGAGTGGGCGACAAAACGCGGGCCAGTCAAGAAAGCGTGAAATTCGAATTAATCACTTCTGGCGAATTTAAATTTAGAGTGAATTTTTTTTAAATTTCACATAAATTCAATTCTCTCAGAATATCTCCGGAAAAAAATAAAACAGAATAATTTTGCGAAGATCGTTAACAACATTGTTAAATTATGCGTCAAGTGGAAAATAATTGGAGTTATTTTTGATAGAGAGAGAGGCTGAGTTAGAGATTTAGAAGAGCCGGTTTAATTTACGATTTTTGCCGAGTTTCGTGATTCGACTTCAACTCCTGTCAAAATATACAAAAATTCACTTAAAAATTTACAAGTCAAAAAAAAAATGAACCATAAAATCTCCTTATTAAAATGAATCCAACAAATTGTAAAAATATTCAATGATTCTTTAATTAGAATAAAAAATAGAGCCGTGCGAAAGATGATAATCGCTCGGTTGAGCGGGACTGCCAATTTTTGCGCAGGCATCTACATTTTTAATGCTAATTGAGCCCAAGAAATTGTAGAGCTTTTTATCAATTCTTTGGTGATGATAAAAAATGTAGCGCCGTGCGCAAGATGATAATCGCATGGTTGAACAGGACTGCCACGTGGATTTCCTTGGAGCAATTTTTGTTTTGTGCAAGCATCTACATTTTTGATGCTAATTCGAGAACCAGTGAATATTTTTGTAATAAAATGGAAGGTTTTATTTTAAAAATAAAATGAACTTTGTTGCCAAATTAAAAAAATCGGCTCTCATAAATGGCTGGCTTATCGAAGATAATCGCAATGAGTGGGCGATGGAACGCGTGCCAGTAAAGAAAGCGTGAACATATAACGATTTTACGTATTTGCTAGCGATTTTATAAATTAGAATCATTACTCAATGGTTCGTACAACACATCGCGAAAGTTTGTGGCGGTCATTAGTGTTCAGTGGTCTTCAATCACTTATTCCAATTTCTATCAGCATATATTATCGATCCTAATTATCTAATCCAAATGGATTTGATGTTCTTGAAACCTGTTATGCTCATCGCAATCTTTACTTAACTCTCCACAAAAAGGTGTATTTTTTGAAAGCAAAAATTAGGCAATGATATATTTTCAGAACAAAATAAAAAATTACTTTTCAAGACTATCAATTAAGTTTCTCTTTTAATTTTACAATAATTTTCGAATAATTAAAACATTCCTTTTTCTTAATAGCCGTGCACTCTTCAGAACGAAATTTTTTTTGACAAAGAGCCCATGGATATTTTTTTTAATTCAGCAAATTTTTTTTTTTAATCAAAGAGTCTTTTTTCTAAATAAAAAAAATTCAAGTGCAATCACACATAGTCCTAATTGGAGGATAAAAGTCATCAACGGTAGCGAGTTTGCATCATCGAGCAACCAGACTTCTTACGAGAGCCACTTTCTATTTACAAGCGCACCGGCCGAGGCCTTTCTTGCAACAATTAATTTGCAACGTAATAAACAGCTAAATAAGTCGTATTTTAAAATAACTCTAATAACTCCTACTTTTAAATAATCTTAATCAATAAGCAATGAAAGATAACCCGGTAAGAGCGTTGTAATGCAAGTTGAGCGGGACTGCAATAATTGCGGGTAAAAAAACCTTGAAGTATGATAAGCGATAATTGCAAAAGCAGTGTAGAAAAAAAATCCCATTAAAGTTCTGATCGGTATTCAACCCTCAAGAATTTTTATCGTTCTATTTCAAAGAGCACAGGATCATAAATAACAATTATTTTTATTTATTTAATGTTACAATGTTATAAATAGTAATAAATATATAAAACTGAGCAAAATGGTAAAATTTCATCTGACCAATTCAGCTTGTAAAGAGATGATCAGTGTTTTAAGACTTCGTAAATATTTAATTTTTTAATTTTTTTTGTAACATTTTTTTGGATTTTCAATTGTTTAAAATTTAACATTACTGATTTAATTGTTCAAAGTTCAAATTTCTTCGATTTACAGATGTTGAAAATTTAAATGTCAAAAATTCAATTTTTTAGTTTCTTAAATTGTCATCCGTGAGAAACTCAATTTTAGACTTTTCTTTGATTTTATTTAATTTTCAACTTTTAACAATGGAATTCAACTGATGAAAATTCAATTGTCTTGATTTTTCAGCTCTTGCAATTTAACTGCAAAAAATTCAATTGTTAATTTTCTTCCATATTGTCAACGGTTAAAAATTCCATATTAGAATTTTCTTCGATTTAATTTAATTTTAAACTTTCTGAAATTAAATTCAACTAATGAAAAACCAATTTTCAATTTTCTTTAATTTTCAGGTGTAGAAAAATTAACTATTAAAAATTCAAATTCTTATTTTCTTGCATTGGTAACGGTTTAAAATTAAAATTTACAAAATTCTACGATTATCTTCAGGTTAAACTTTTAAGAATTGAATTAAACTGTTGCAAATTCAATTTTAAATTTTATTTAATTGTCAACGGCTAAAAATTTAATTGCACAGTGTTCTTCGATTTTATTCAATTTTCAATTTTCTTTGATTGTCAACGGTTTAAAATTCAATTTCACTCTTTTTTCGAATATCTTTAATGTTCAACGTTTAAAAATTCAATTCAAGTACTGAAAATTCAATTTTCAATTATCTTCAATTTTCAGCTGTTGAAAATTTAATTTTTGAATATTCATTTTTTCAATAATCAGTGATTTAAAACTAAAATTTACACTTTTATACGATTATCTTTAATGTTCAACTTTTAACAATTAAATTCAAGTCTTAAAAATTCAATTGTCAATTTTTTTGTCAGCGATTTAAAATTCCAATTTGAAATTTTCTAATATTATCTATGATGCTAAGCTTCTAAAAATTGAATTAAAGTATTGAAAATTAATTTTCCATTTTCTTCAATATTCAGCTGTTCAAAATTTAATTCCCGAAAATTCAATTTTCTTCAATTGTCAACGGTTTAAAATATTTTAACCTTTTCTTTGATTATCTTTAATGTTTAACTTTTAAAAATAGAATTCAAGTATTGAACATTTAATTTTCAATTTTCTTCAATATTTAGCTGATGAAAATTTAACTCTCGAAAATTCAATTTCGTTCAATTGTCAACGGTTTAAAATCAAATTTTACATTTTTTTCAATTATCGTTAACTTTGAACTTTTAAAAATGGAATTCAAGTGTTGAAAATTCAAATTCTAATGTCCTTTAATTGTCAGAAGTTAAAAATTTAATTATATAATTAATT
>NC_046657.1:42753401-42758019 GCF_010883055.1 Belonocnema kinseyi
TATCTTTCACGTTCAAAAAATAATTTTATCGGTTAAAATTGAATTCATTTGTTGGCAATCTTTATTTTCTTGATTTTTCAGAAGTTGAATTTTTAACTGTTGAAAGTTCAAATGTGGACAATTCTTTTGTCAATTTCCAATTATCCTTAATTTTCAACATTTGATTTTTTAAAGCTTGAAAATTAAAAAATACCACTAATGCCACTATTTTATAAAAATTCTATTGATGCTACTATACTCGGAAAAAGAATCTTATATTAAAAAAAAATTGCTTTGAATTAAAGAAAAATATTAATTTGCTTTTAGTTAAAGAAAAGTTTTTTTGATTCTAAAATATTTCATTTGATTAAAAAAATCGTTTTTTGTTCTAATTAAGATTTTTCTTTAATTATAAAAAAATTATGTTAAAAAATCCGGTTTTTAAATTCAAGAAAAATATTTGTTCTGTGCATTCCGGAAATAAGTCAATAAAAATTCTTGAACGCTCTTTGTATTAGAATCTAGCTACCTAGGAGTATTGACTATTCGTTCAGCCGTTTGATTTAAGCGGGCAATTTGCACGGAGAGGTTGTTGAAACCTTCTACTTGTTTCGTTTTCCTCTCTTTCTCAGCATGTCGATTTTGCTTTGTAGCGTAGGCGGCTTAAAACCGGACAATGGTGATCGGTTAAGTCATTCTCGCAACGCATGACTAGCACTGGTGAGTTACACCACTTCACTTTTTTCAGATCGCTGTAAGAAGACTTTAAAAAGTTTTAATTGACTCTAAAGGCCATTTGACCTTGAGTTCGATTAACTTCAGTTTTTATTTACACTCCCTTTAATTTTAGTAGCTCAGGCCAAATCCGAAATTAAATAAACTTTAACTAAAGTTAGGTCAATTAGGCATAGGTCAATTAAGTCTAGCACATGTTGAGTTTGATTAACTTAAGTTTGATTTGAAACTCCCTTTAATTCTAGTCGTGTAGGTCAAACTCGATATTAAAGGAACATCAACTGAAGTTAGGTCAAATCATTAGATCACCGTAAGACGTTGATATTTTTCAATGAACTTCAAAGTTATTTGTCCTTGAGTTTGATTCACTTTAATTTTTATTCAAACTTTCTTGAATTCTAGTCGTTTAGGTTAAATTCGAAATTAAAGGAACTTAAATTAAAATTAGGTCAATTATGTCTTTTTAAATAAGTCTAGCACATTGTTGAGTACCGCCGCTTAAAATCATTAGATCACTGCAAGAATTCCAAACTTTTGTACTTGTCAAATTTGAAATCGACGTTACTTCGACTAAAGTTAGGCCCATAAGGCCCATAAGACTTTGCAATTTTTTAATTGACTTTAGAGTAATTTGACCTTAAATTTGCTTAATTTCCGTTTTTATTTAAATTTCCTTCAATTCCAGCCGTTCAGGTCTAAATAAAAATGAAAGGAACTTCAACTAATGTTAGGTCAATAAGGTCTAGAACATTGTTGAGTTATGCCACTTCGAATTTTTTAATTTCGATAAGAGTTTGAAATTTCTTAACTGACCTTAAAGTCATTTGACCTTGAGTTTATTTAACTTCAGTCTTTACTCAAATTCCTTTAAGTTCAATCATTTTAGGTCAAATTTGAAATCAATGTAACTTAAACTGAAGTAAGGTCAATTATGTCTAGATTGTCTAGGAAATTAGTGAGTTAGGACATTTCCAATATTTGTATTGCTGTAAGACTTTGATTGTTTTCAAATGTTTTTAAAAACTTTTCAAATGTGACCATGAGTTTCATTGACTTGGAAATTCTTGAATTGACTTCAAAGTCATTTGATCTTGAATTTGAATTGAAACCTTGAATTGAATTTGAATTAAAATAAACTGAAGATAAACACAATTGAATTCTAGGTCAATTTCAGTAAATTGACCTAAGTTTAACGCGTCTTCAACATAAATTAAAGACCGAATTAGCTCTATTTTTTAATAAAAGTCAGATCAAGTAAGATCTAGGTAAATTAATGGGTTGACATTTTTTTAAATTTCAAATGAATTTAGAATTACAGGGGAGGTTTTTGAATAGTTTTGTTTGCTTTTTGCGAAGGATAAAATCTTATTTCAATTAAAACTTCCAGAAGGGGTAATTTGATTGTAATTTTAACTTACGTTAATCTGGTTAATTTAAAGTCAAAGTCTAGGTCGAAACGACTTCAGTCAAAAGTTTTTGCGAATTATCGTACAATGAAGCGGAAATAAATGTAAACTCAAGGTGAATGCTACCACTTAATTCTAAGTCAATTTTTGTATATTAAACTAAGTTTAAAATGATTTTAAGGCCAATTAAAGTTAGAATTAGTCTAATATAAACTCTGGTTCTTACTTAAGGTTTATGCCATAAATTTAATAAAATCAGGATTGGTATCGATTGGATTTCAAATAAGTTTATAATAGTAAATAGAATTGGAAAAGTAATTTAATAGCTTTGGACTAGTTTAGGAAAATTGATTGGAAAAGTCGATAAATATTTTACAAAAATTAGTTTATCTTTCAGTACCAAAAGATCTAATTTTAATGTAACTATATTTGAAGTGAGGTCAATTATGTGATGCGACTGAATTATAATTTAATTTCAGTAAATAGACCTAAGTTTAAGAACATTTTTAGGTAAATCAAAGACCGAATAAGCCGAATCCGAACTCATATTGTTGTTCAGGGTAAAATTAAGTAAAAACAGGGCAGATTAATGAGTTGGAAAAAGGTTTATTTTAAATTTAATTCAATTTAATGAAATTTAGAAACCTGCGGATAATTAAAGAGAGTCGAAAAAGGGATCTTAAGGTGAATCGCAGACCGAATTAAACGAATTCAAATGGTATTAAAGGCCAAGTCACCTAAAACTGAGGTCAATTTTAATCAAATTAGCAAGTAGACCTAATATTTTTATTACTTTCGTACTTATTATTATTATTTTTAATTGTGGGCGGTGTCGGATTGATGCTTCGCAAAATCGAAAGGCAAATTGCGATAGGTATTTTCTCGACCCAACGACCCGCGGCTAACGGTTCATTCAGTTAGGTACTATGAATCGCGAGAGCAGTTTATTATTCAAGTGTAATTGCAAGCTCTTCGAACGAGCTCGTTTATTGCCTTTTACTATCGGTACTGACGCTTTACGCCTCTAGTTATTGGTTTACAAAAAATATATATAGCAAAATATGTTAAAAAATTATCTTAAATAAAATAAAGGAAGATTTAACAATCAGAAAAATATTTATCTTGATTTAAAGAAACTGTTTCTATAATATAATTCTTTTTCATTTAACCAGAAATTGCTTCAATATGAAGAAAATAATTTTTAATTAAAGAAAATTTTGCAATCTTCTTTATGAAGTAAAATAATAATAAAAATAAATAAAAATTCTCATTACCATCAGCACTAATCGCATGGTAATTGTGCAATTTTATAAAGGTGATACAAATTTTGCTGTTGCAGCAAAAAGCCATTAATAGGAAAAGTAATTTGCTGGCGTAACGAAATTCAAAACTGTCGAAAAGTTATTTGTGTGGTATCCAAGGTTTTAAATTGCTTCTTGCAATAACTTCTCTTGTCATATTTTATATTCTCTAATTTAAATTATTGCGTCAAACCAAAGCTGGATTTAAGTTCATCATTATTTTTTTTCAATTGCAAAGTTGGCAAACAACAACAAAAAACGATACAAATGAAAACAGAAGTGTTATGTAATAATAAAAAAATCAAAAGCCGCCGTGCCATCCATAAAATTTTTCCGTCCCTTTTAGGAATTCTGAATGATTTCAAGAAAATAAAAAAACTCTTGAGCATTTCTGGGACAATTTTTAACAATTTTATTTTGAAAAATTTATCTTTAAACAATATTTTAAAAGATTTCAGAAGGTTTTCAAACATTTCAAGAGATTCAAGAAATGACTGACGATGCTAGTTAAATAACAAAGTTTAGCTTGGGCTAAAATTATTTATTATGAGTTGATCGTTATAGATACCATGAAGCCATACGGCCATACTGCATAAGGCTCGGTGAGTGAACTAAGCCTAAGGCGTGGGTGTTAAGTCGCTGTTCGAACTCACACCTATATACACAAAATGAAACATGTGTGTGTTTTCATGTGAAAATGTCCAATGCATTATCTCGTTGGAAGGTGCAATGTAGACAGACTGTGAACCTGGTCGTGTCCACAAGGAGTCGCGTGAGGAGTTTTTACGTACTTGGTAGGACGCGTGTATACTGTATAAGTACTATACGTATATATTATTCTATCATGTACAAATCCCATTTTTATATCCTTGTTTATAATCATTTCAACACAGGACATTATTGGCAAATGCAGCTTGGATATTTTAAGCACCTTAAGTTTCTTTCCAAATTTCATTTTCATTCTTAAATCATTGTGGAGTAGAGTTAATACTCTTTTGAACCTTTTCTATTTGACTTAGTTAAAAGCTAGAAAGAGTTTTATGATTGAGAAATGTTTGCTGTTCCTAATAAGGTTTGCGATTGTTCGGAGTGTGTCCCTAACCCTGTTACTCCCACCAAGTTTAACATCATCTATTAACTATCATCAAAGAAATTAGTAAAAGAAAACGCCATTGAAACCACCTTTCCAGAAGTAAT
>NC_046657.1:42758119-42760119 GCF_010883055.1 Belonocnema kinseyi
TCATCAACAAAGTTAATAAAACGAGAAACACCATTGAAAAAATGTTCCAACAAATACTCTTAAAAAATAAAGCTTTATGTTATGTTGCAACCATCATTAACAAACTAAATAAAGAAAAGCCACCAGAAAAGCCACCAGAAACACCATCTTAAAAGAACTAATCTGACAAAACAAGGCTTTATTTCATCCATCAACCATCATCAAAATAATTAGTAAAACTAAAAACACTGACACCGTCTTTCCAAGACAAATCTGAAGAAAAAAACACTTTATATCATCCGTATCTGACCAAAAGCTTGCTTTATATGTTATTGCAACCATCATCAGTAATGTTGATAAAGAAAAGAGTACCATTAAACCCGTTTTTCCACAACTGATTGGACAAAAACACACTTTAGATCATTCGTCAGCCATCCCCAACAAAGTTACTAAAACTAGAAACATCAATAACAACATCTTCCAACAAAACATCTGCCAAGAGACGAAGCTTTATATCATAATGCAACCATCATTAACAAACAAAATAAAGCAAGAGCACCATTAATACAATCTTTCTACAAATGATCTGAAAAAACAAAACTTTCTTTTATTTAGCAACCATCATCAACAAAGCTAATAAAACATAAAGTAACATTAAACCCGTTTTTCCAGAACTGATCGGACAAAAAACAAACTTTAAGTCATCTATCAGCTATCATCAAAAAAGTTAATAAAACTAGAAACAGCATTATTAATATCTTTCCACAAATAATCTTAAAAAAACCAAGCTTAATATCAAATTGCAAACATCATTAACAAACTAAATAAAGCAAGAGTATCATTAATACAATCTTTCCACAAATGATCTGATAAAACAAAACTTTATTTTATTTAGCAACCATCATCAACAAAGCTAATAAGATAAAAAGTACCATCAAACCCGTTTTTCCACAACTCATCGGACAAAAAAAACTGCAAATCATCCGTCAGCCATCACCAACGAAGTTATTAAAACTCGAAACATCAAGAACAACATCTTCCAACAAATAATCTACCAAAACGAATCTTTATAGCATAATGCAACTATCATTAACAAACCAAATGAAGAAAACATAACAGAAACACCATCTTTCCAGAACTACTCTGACAAAATAAAGCTTTATTTCATCCATCAACGATCATCAACAAAGTTAATAAAACTAAAAGCATATTTCAACAAATAATCGTACAAAACCAAGTTTTGTACCATTCGTCAACCATCATTAAAAAAGTTAATAAAATTAAAAGCAGCATTGAAACCGTCTTTCCACAACTAATCTAAAAAAAGGCAAGCTTTATGTCACATTGCAACCATCATCAATGAAGTTAATAAAGAAAAAAGAACCATTGAATCCATCTTTTCACAAATAATCTGACAAGACAGAGCTTTATATCATCTCCACCATCATTAACCAAAACAAGTAAAGCAAAAGTACCATTAAAAACATCTTGCCACAACTAATCTGACAAAACAAAACTCAATTGCATTCATCAAACAACATTAACAAAGCTAATAGAACAAAAAGTACCATTAAACCCATTTTTCCAGATCTAGTCGGACAATGAAAAACATTCTATCATCCGTCAGCCATCATCAAGAATGTTAATAAAACTAAAAACATCATTGTCAATATCTTTCCACAAATAACCTTACAAAATTAAGCTTTACATCAGCATCCATCATCAAGAAAGAAAATAGAGCAAAAAGTATAATTAAAATTGTCTTTCCATAATTAATGTGGCAAAAACAAGCTTTATATCTTATTGCAACCATCTTCGAAAAAGTTAATAAAGAAAGAAACTGCCACTGAAACCGCCTTTTCAAAAATAACACAGGCCGACAAAATTTGACAAAGGTCCGGAACCAGAGACCAGACCTTGTATACCCGAAGGTTTTTGCTGCGCTGAATCCGAATCCGACCTCAGAAAAATTCCATCACCCTCAGTTTTCGAGATGTTGTAACCTAAAAGTGCAAAAAACA
>NC_046657.1:42760219-42795780 GCF_010883055.1 Belonocnema kinseyi
GGAATTTTTCTGAGGTCAGATTCGGATTCAGCGCAGCAAAAACCTTCGGGTATAGTAGGTCTGGTCTCTGGTTCTGAGAATTGTTGGCCTGTGTAATCTTATAAGATCGATCTTTATATCATATCTCAACTATCATTAACAAATTAAATAAATCAAAAGTATAATTAAAACCATCTTTTCACAACTGATCTGACAAAACCAAGCTTCACTTTATCCATCAACCATCATAATAAAAATTAGTTGAACTCAATGCACCATTGAACCATTTTTCCACAACTAATGTGACAAAAGCAAGCTCTATATCATCAATCAACTATCATAAAAAAAGTAAATAAAGCAAAAAGCATAATTAAAACCGTCTTTTCTAAACTAATCTGACAAAACTTAATTTTATGTCATACATCAGCCATCATCAACAAAGTTAATAAAACTAAAAAACACCGTTGAAATCGTCTTTCCACAACTAGTCTGATAACAGCAAGCTTTATAAAATATTTCAGCCATCATAAACAATGTAAATAGAGCAAAAAGCATAATTAAAACCGTCTTTTCTAAACTAATCTGACAAAACTTAATTTTATGTCATACATCAGCCATCATCATCAAAGTTAATAAAACTAAAAACACCGTTGAAATCGTCTTTCCACAACTAGTCTGATAACAGCAAGCTTTATAAAATATTTCAGCCATCATAAACAATGTAAATAGAGCAAAAAGTATCATTAAAACCATATTTTCCCCAACTAATCTGACAAAACCTAACTCCATAACATCTATCAGCCATTATCAACAAAGTTAATAAAATTCAAAACACCTTTGAAACCGTATTTAAACAGCTAATCTAACCAAACCAGTCTTTAAATCAGATTGTAACCATGATTAAAAAATTAGATAAACTAAAAATACCGTTAAAACTGTATGTTCGCAACTAATCTGACAAAATCAAGCATTAGCAAATATTTTAGCCATTTTTAACCAAGTTAATCAAGCAAAAGTACTATTACAACCATCTATCCACAATTAATTGGACAAAAAAAACGGTATCAACCATCATGAACGAAGTTAATAAAATTAAAAACATCATTGAAAACATCTTCCTACAAATAATCTTATGAAGAAAAATTTTGTCATCTGTCAACTATCAAGAACAAAGTAAATAAAATTAAAAACATCATTGGCAACATCTTCCTGAAAATAATCTTATAAACCAAGCTTTATTTCATCCGTCAACCATCATTAACAAATTTAATAAAACTAAAAACATCATTGGCAACATCTTCATGCAAATATTCTTATAAACCAAGGTTTATGTCTCCCGTGAACCATCATTAACAAAGTTAATAAACAAAAAACATCATTTGCAACATCTTTCCTCGGTTAATCTAACAAAACTAAGCTTTTCATCAGATCTGACAAACAAATCCTTCTTTTCACAGCTAATTTGACATAATCAAGCTTTATTTAATGTTTTAGCCACCATTAACAAAGCTAATAGAAGAAAAAGTACCAATAAACCCGTTTTTTCACAACTAATCTTACAAAAAGAATTTGTATTATCCATCAACTATCATCAACAAAATGAATCATACTAAAAACCCTTTGAAACCTCCTTTCAACAACTGATCTGACAAAACTAAGCATTTTATCGTCGATGATCCATCATAAAAAAATTATTAGTAAACCCAACTAAAATAAGTTTTATAATTGACAAATATTTACTATTCTTAATAAGTTTTGTATCTATTAAGAGCTTTTCACTGACGCTATTGATCCACATCCGCGAATAATCGTCAATTCTAAATTAGTATAGGTATTCGTGTTATCGACCAGGGTAAAATAATTTCAAAGGTGTAAAAGTTTGCAAATGACTAGTCTATTATGCACCAGTAATCTGCAAACTTTTAAATCTTTTAAGGTAAATTATAAAGTCGAAGTTTATACTTTGTGACAAAGTGTTCTCCATTTTAATAAGTGATCCTATCACAGTGTCAAAGGTTATTAAATTTTTGGATTATTGTGAAGTGAAGTGATTTTCCCGACTTGATCCTTTTCTGGAGTCGTTGGGAAGTGACGAATTAGATGACATACCTCTAGTTGCAATTCGACTCGTGGGTTGGAACTCGGATTATGTTTGAACTAGATCAAATTATATTTTAATGAGAGTAAGCTAGTATAATCTTGACTAGCCTATTTTAAATTGGCTAGTCAAGATTATATCTACATTTAAATAGGCTATTTAAATATCAGTCGGTTTTGATTTTAGTAAATTCGCATTTTTATTTAATTAACTTTAAAGTCACAATACGTCGTCTCCTCGCCGCTTCACACCAGTCTTGCATTAGTTCATCAACTATAATAGTAATTTCCGGTACCCACCTGAAACAGAAAAAACCGTGGTTAAAAATCGATCATCAACTATTAGCAGATAAGCTTACTCAAAATAAGGAATCGTCTATAATAGGGTTGGGGGGGGGGGTCCAGTGAAAGTAACTTTACAAACTTAGATAACGTTGAGTACGTTTCCTGATGATGAATTTAAACAAAGTTTGCAAATTTGGCTCATCTTCCCTATACACAAAGGTTCGACTGGATCTGATGAGAATGATTTAGAAATTTTTAAAAATTCAAAGAAGGATCTTCAGAAGTAGCCCATTCTCTGTTAGGACCGCATCTTTTTATAGTCTGACTCGTCCTCTCGAAATATTATTTTTTAATGCGACGTTCGTGAGGAGTTTTACGAAGTGTTTTATAGTTCCCACCTCGTGCGCATAATGGGGTACATATGGACACGGATACAAACTATATAATTTTTCTCTTCCACGACTGCACGGCATGGGGCCCGAGAGTTCTCGGTTCGAGAGTTATGGCCGAATAAATTTGGTCGCGATCGAGACTAGACACCTCGTGTAAATAGAAAAGCGTCCCTGGAAGGAGCATCGCGACACTGTCGAGGAAACGAGAAAAGAAATGCACCGTGAAGTGGCGCATCCGCCATTAAGCTCCTGTCTACGTGTCGGTGCACGTGCAGGGGCGTAACCTCTTTTTTTTATCTTGAAAGCCTCCGAAACGAAACTGTCTCTAAATACCATTCCGTGAAAAAGGTCCCTCATTTCAAATTCGTTTTATTATCCCCTTTATTTTTAATCGCCTTCTATTTGGGGAAACAGAATTTGTAGAGTTAAATTGGAAAAAGAAATTTGGAGGTCGTCGGTTGTGGAAAGGGAAGTTCAATCATCATCCATCAATCTTCCCCAAAGTTATTCAACAACATGATTGAAAGCATCTTTATACTACTAATCTGACAAAACAAGGCTTTGTATCATTCATCAAACATTATCAACTCGGTTAATGAAACTCAAAACAGAATTGAAACCGTCTTTCCACAACTAATCTGACAATTCTCAGCTTTATAATACCTATCATCATCAACAAAGTTAATTAAAAAAGTAGTATTGAAACCATCTTTCCATAACTAATCTGCTACAAGTAAAAAATTTCTTGTTTTCAAATCCGTTTTGTCGTCCCCTATATTTTAAATTGTCTGCTGTTTAGAGAAAACAGAATTTATAGGTTTAAACTAGAAAATGAAATTAGGCGGTTGTTAGCTGCGGAAAGCTAATTTGAATCACCATCCATCAACCATTGCCAGTAAATTTTGTGAAACAAAAGGCACTATTGAATGCATCATTTCACAAATAATCTGAGAAAACAAAGCTTTATATCAGCCATCAACCATCATCAAAAAAATTAATTAAATAAGCAATGCTTCCTATCATCCACTAACCATAAAAAAACAAAGAATTGAATTTGAACAGGATTCGTTTTTATTTTTCTTGTTATAAATCAGAATTCAAATTACTTTCCGAAATTCTTGTTGTATGTGAAAAAATTCTCTGCTCCTAATTCCGTTCCATAAACCCAGTTCCATTTGAAAAATTCTCTGTTTCATGTTAGATTTATACTTACTTGCAAATTTTTTTATAATAATTCAGAAGCATAGGGACGCTCTTTTCCTCAAATTTGGAAAAGGTAAGTCTTAATTATAATTCTTTTTGATAATTATTAATATATTTTATGTATTTATTATACGCATAAACTCCAAAATATGATTCAGTTAGAAAATTCCCTGTCCCAAACTTGAAATTATCAAACTAAAAATTCTTTTCTCAAACTCCCTTCTCCAAAGTAAAAGTTATAAATCTTCAAGAAAATTCCTATTCCAAACTAAGCCTAAAATTAAAATCGTAATTCTTTATGGAAATTCTAAATTATATTTCAGAATTATTATTATTTTAGAAAATTGCCTGTCCTAAAGTATAAATTTCAATTCTTTGAGGAAACTCTTTGCGCTAAAACAAAAATGCTAATTCTTTAAGGAGTTCCCTGTTCAAAGGTAAAAACTATTATCCTTTACGAAAACTCCCTATCCTAAATTAAAACTGTTAATTCTTCACAGAAATTGCCGGTTCTATCTCAGAATTTTTATTCTTTTAGAAAACTCCCTGACCTGAACTAAAATTTTAATTCTTTGGGGAAATTCACTCTTCAAAAGTAAAAACTATCATTCTTTACGAAAACTCCCGAACCTAAATTGAAATTTTTAATTCTTTACGGAAATTCCCGGTTTTATCTCATATGTATTATTCTTTTAGATTTTAGAAAATTCTCTGTCCTAAAGTCAAGATTCTAAATTTTTGCGGAAATTGCCTTTGCCAAAGAAAAAATTATAATGATTTAAAAAATTCCCTGTTCAAAATTAGAAACTTTAATTCTTCGCGGAAATTCTCTGTTTCAACTCAAAAATATAATTTTTTTAGAAAATTGAATTTTCCAACTCAGCATTGTAAATATTTTGTAAAACTCCCTATTCGAAGCAAAAATTATATTTTTTCACAAACTCCCTGTTCCAACTCAAAATTATAATAGTAAAATATATATAACTACTTTTAATTTACATATAATTCCATTCGAGGGAAAAATCCCGACCACTAAATCAAATTCCTGTTTTTTTCCGATTTTCCGGTCAGGTAGACACCCCAAAAAACCTCATTGAAACCATCTTTCCTCAACTTAGGGGAAATATAATTATATGTTTGAATGGGAAAACAAAATTGGGGGTTTGTCATTTGTTAGCAGGAAATTTCAAGCATCAACCATCATCAAGAAAGATAATAATACAAAAAAACCATTGAAACTTTCTTTTCACAACTATAATCTGACAAAACCAAGCAAAAAAATCCCTCTTCAAATCCGCTTAATCATTCCGTTTGCAGTCTTCTCTTTCCAAGAAATATAATTCTCAAATACCGTACTTTACATTGGTGAAGCTTAAATTAATTTAAGATTCACGATTATAACAGGAAACTGAAGATGTTGATGCGTTCCGGAAGAAATGTGTGGTTCTGATAGAGAATCGTGTTTCGATTCCTTCTGAAACGAGTTGCAAACCAGATTTCTTAAAAATAAAAAAGATAAGGCCCCGAGGGCCTTGCCCTTTGCTACGACACTGTGTGGAGTGTGTATGCAGAGGTTCACGCTTTAACACACAGAAGAGTCAAGAGATGGTATTCACCACTATGGAGTCTCCCGACACTCGTCGTATATGGAAACGTGACTTTGAAGAAACTTTGTTGATGTCGAATGCATCTGCATTTCTACGTCCATGTCCACTTTGAAAGACCTCTAAAACTCTTCGCCATAAAGCTGATTATACAAAAGACAATTCACAAAAATTCATCTCACTGTTTGCCCAGTGAAAGTTTTTCTGACAGCTTTCCATAATTACCCCGGACGGTACTGAATTTCCTTTAATATTTGTTGGCAAAGATCCAGTTTATAGACAGAGAAAGCACCTCATTTATAATTGTCCCATCTGATATAATTGTTTTATCTGATGCGAGTGAAGGTGGGTTTCTATCTAGGATCCGCTGGTGGTAGTCATGGGTCAGTGAATCCCAGTTCCTAGTCACGAATATCTGAATAGAGCTGCAGGTAGGAGCCATGCTGACTTGCGTTTACATCGGGACCGAGTTTCCAAAGAGCAGATCTCGCAAGCAACATTAATGGGGGTAAAGGTTGATGTTGTTCAAAGACTCCTTCCTATTCCTGCTTTTATCTCATCTCCTCTCGTCTCGTCTAGTTCCATAAGAGATTTATCGATCTCAATCCCGATCTTCAAGGCGTGGTGGAGAGGACCAGGGACTCCTCGTTACCGGTCCAGAGTCGAGAAATCAATTGTCTTTGACATTTCATGCCCCCGAGGGCAAACTTTTGCCTGCTTTTGCCATCTGTGGTCTAGATCAATTTTAGAGTTGCGACTCATTAGTTAATTCACCAACTCCTATTTATCTAATTTTAAATATTTAATATTTCTGGTAAATTAGTTATCCAGCCCTGTTCTTGCTAGGCAAGTCCTGGCGAGGCCATCTGGCTGGACCTGCAGAAATTACAGTCAAGACTCCTCATCCAGACAAGACCCCATAAAGGCGTACCAACGTAACCGAGAACAGACTGTACCTTTACTCTCAGATAGGCTTCAAGTTTGTGTTATATAATGGGCTCTAGGAACGAGTTCGTACGTGCCGCAACTAAAGCAGGTGTTGTCCACTCGACCTATCATCAAATCCAACTTTTGTTGCTCTTCAGAATTACCCTCGACTTGGGTCTATACTTGCAACCAGTGAGGACCGATTAGATGAAATATTAGAGATGAGAGATCTTTTAGAATAGTTGAAAATTCTCAATTTTTTATACCCTGTTCATAAAACCAATTATTAGCCTTGGATTTTCGCTTTGAGACTCATGAACAATTCTCGCATCTTTCGTGCCAGAATGCGAGTGCAACCAACACGTCATAAGCGACAGTAGAGTCTAGAAAGATTGCCCTTAATTGAAGAATAAGGGGAGGGATGCGAGTAGATACAACCTCATGAAGAGGACATCCAAGTGTGATACATTCAATACAATGATGCTTTCACGTTGTTAAGAGGCAATTATCTCGCGTCCACCAATAAAACCCCATCAGATGTTCTTTCTAATCACCGGCAGTGTTTGAATCAGATAAAAAGAAAATTTAGTCATCAGCACCGAGAAAAAGTTAATTGAAGCATCGGTTCAAAGAAGGTTGTATGAACAGAGATTTTGACTCACTGAAATCTATTTGTTCTCACGTCATGTTTAGAATCTATTTCGGATATGCGGGCTGGCACTCGTACGGGTGCCTCCAGCCCCTTTTTCAACTATATTTATCAATCTACATGAAATACAAATTGAAATAAGTGCCTTTCCAACTAAAAATGAATACACCCAGCTTTGAGATCTTCAATCACCTTTCCAGTCTATTTATCAATCTATATTAATTCAAAATTAAAACGAAATATTTACAAATCTAAATTCATTAACTTCATTAAAAATGAAAATAAATCTTTTTCCAGCTAACAGGAATCGCAATCTGCTGTTTAAAAAAAAAAGTTTTTCCGAATTAAAAAGCAGTAAGAACTTTCTGAAAGGATTGCGAACATTTAGCAGATTGAAGCAAGACAAAAATATGAAAAATCTAGCCTCAAAAAGGACACCAATCCGACCAAAACGAACGCTGGTTAAAAAACGAATTGAATGTATCATTGAAAAATTATTTTCTAACCCAGAAAGCAGCAAAAACCCAATGGGAGGATTACGAATATTTGACAGATTGAATCAAGAACAAAATCTCAACCACTATGATAACTAAACTCAAAAAGAACATTAATTCTACACAAAACCTTCCAATCCTTTTCCAACTCTATTTACCAATCGTATTCCATTAAAAATGGAAATAAACTCTTTTACAACTTGTAAATTACACTATGTGCTGGAAGGATTCTAAAGATTTCTAAAATGCAACCGAGAGAAGAAACAAAACAATATATAAACTAGAGTAATTACTCAACTCACTGAACGGTTTTGCAACCCGAAAATCAGTAAAAACACTTGGAAGGTTTGCGAACAATTGGCAGATTGAACAAAGAAAGAAATCTATAAAAATTTGAAACATTGTGATCACTAAACTCAAAAAGACACTATTCTGATTTAAAACTCTACAATCCTTTCCCAACCATATTTATCAATCAACTTTCATTAAAGATTCAATTAATCCTTTTCCCGATTAAAGATTGAGATTTAATTAAGAAAAAATGAATTGAAGACTGCCATTAAAAAATTAAAGTAATCCCTTTTTCAACTCAAAAAGCATTATCACTAAACAAAAAGAACACCTACCCGATCTTAAAGCCTCCAATCCTTTCCCAACTGTATTTACCAATATCTCATGACAAATTTCAGTGAACCCTTTTCCAACTCAAGAAGCATTATCACTAAACTAAAAAAGAACATCAACCTGATCTTAGCTTCTAATTCTTTTCCTATTCTATTTACCCTCTAATTTCATGTACAATTAAAACAAAATTCTTTCGAAGTAAAAAAGCAGGAAGAACATTGCTAAAGAATTGCCGCAATTTGAAAGATTGAACCAAGAAAATCAAATTAAAAATCTGGATCACTGTAATCACTGAACCCAGAGTAGGACACAATTCTGATCTAAAACCCTGCAATCCTTTCCCAACTATATTTAACAATGGAATTTCAATAAAGTTTCAATAAATTCTTTTCCAACTCAAAACGCATTAGGAACACAGTACAACTTAACTATAAAAGGACATAAATCTGATCCAAAACTCTGCAATATTTTTCAAACGCTATTTACCCATTTTATCTCATTAGAAAATGGCAGTAAACCCTTTTCCAACCCAAGAAGCATTTACACCAATTTTAACCTTCACCTCCAATTCTTTTCCAATTATATTTACCTTCCAATCCCACGTAAAAACGAAATAAACTGTTTTCCAAGTCAAAAAGCAGTAACAACACTGTAAACGAATTGCAAAAATTTTCCAGATTGAACCAAGAACATAAAATTAAAAATCTGAATCACAGTGATTACTGAACCCAAAAAGAACACTATTCTGATGTAAAACCCTCTAATCCTTTCCCAAATATATTTAACAAATGGAATTTTCTTAAAGATTCAATAAATCCTTTTTCAACTCAAAACGCATTAAGAACTCAGTATAACTGCACCAATCCGATCTTAAAGTGTCGAATCCGTTTCCAACTCTATTTAACAATCAAATGTAATTAAAAATCTAAATAAATTAGTAAAATTCAACCAAGAAAAAAAACTAAAATAACGACTCTACTTAAACATCCTCCTTAATTTTTGCAATATTTCATCCTGTTTCATAATAACTGTGATCACTGGACTTCAAAAGGACAGACACTAATCCGATCCAAAACCCTTCAATTTTTTTCAACTCTACCAATTTTATCTCATGAAAAAATTTCAGTAAACCCTTCTTCAACTCGAGAAGCTCTATCACTAAACTCAAAAAGGACACCTATCAGATCGTAAAACCTCCAATACTTTCACAACTATATTCACCAATTGAGTTTCATTAAAGTTTTAATAAATCCTTTTCCAACTCAAAACGCATTAGGACTGAACTCTAAACGGATACTAACTGATCCAGAATCCTCCAATCTTTTTGTAACCCTATTTAAAAATTTAATCTCATTAACAAATTGTAGTTTCAAAAATTTCTTTTCCAACTCAAGTAGCATTATCACTAAACTCAAAAAGAACACAAATCCGATCTTAAAGCCTTGAATCCGCTTCCAACTCTATCTAAAAATAAAATTTAATTAATTAAGAATAAGTTTAAAAAATTCAACCAAGAGAAAAATGTAAAATAACGACTCTACTTAAACTCTTTCTTAATTTCTGCAATAAGTAATCTTGTTTCATAATAACTCTGATCACTGGACTCAAAAAGGACAGAAACTAATCCGAACCAAAACCCTTTAATCTTTTTTCAACTCAACCAATTGTATCTCATTAACAAATTTCAGTAAACCCTTTTCCAACTCAAGAAGCATTACCACTAAACTCAAAAAGAACACTTATTCGACCTTAAGGCCTCGAATCTGTTACCAACTCTATTTAACAATCAAATTTAATTAAAAATTAAAATAAGTTAAGAAAATTCAACTAAGAAAAAACACTAAAATAACGACTCTACTTAAACCCATTCTTAATTTCTGCAATATGTAATCTTGTTTCATTGTCGACTGACTCAGAATTGTGCCAGGCCGGGCGGTCATGAGTTATGATTCATGCTCACCGACAATGTTTCGAGACCCTTTAACTTTTTTATTTTATTCTTTTCAGAGCAAAAGGGAGGCTAAAGAGCGTGCGCATTCGCCAGTACTCAGTACACTTAGAGCTTGTTCCCCTCTTTGGTTACTTATTGTTAGATGGGATATTACAGCGCGGAGACACGCACAATGCGTTTGCCGGATCTAACGAGCTCTGCTACACACTCTACAAGAATATCGTATCTGATCTTTTTTTTTCTACGTGTGCCTTCTTAGTTCTTGCCTCGTGTCTCTCTCAGTCGACTTTTCCATGGCACGAATGCCGTTCTATTCGCGAAATCATTCGACCAATCGCGTTCCGCATCGTGAATCAAAATCTCGAATCACTCCGAACATTTTCAATCTACAGACACATATTAAGGTCCTGATAGATTGGATAATAACAAGAAAAAAGCCAACTGCGTGAGACGCATTTCACCGTGTAAATTCTGCATTTATATCAAAAAACGAACTCTGATTTCCCCGGGAAAATTCGTGATTCGGAATCATTAAATCTCGGGGAAAAGATGCAGCAGAAGGATACAACTTTCTTATTCTGCGGGCGAGGAACTAATTGTTAATTAATTTATCAGCACGAAAGTTAGTCACACCTTTTGAATTCGAGGTTTCACTGATTTTCCTTCAGGTTTCACTAATTCGATATCATGTTAGAAAATCCTGTCTCAGAGTGCAGGTTTGAAACTCCAAAACTCTGGCGTTGGTCGCCTAAAAGAACCTTGGGTTTTTTAGTTGGACCATAGCTTTTACATTTTTTTAAATTCTTTTGTATTCTTCAAAGTTTCTTGAAATCTTCTGAAAACTTGTGAATTCCCTGAATTATTTCAATTTTTCCCAATTCTCTCAATGATCTAAATTCCTTGAATGCGTAGAATTCCCCGAATTCCAGGCCCTTCAAAATAATGGAATTCAGCTAATTTAAGGAATTTGAGAGAATTTATGGAATCTAGAGAAATCCAAGAATTTAGAGAATTTAATAAATTGAATGTATTCAAAGAATTCAGAGAATTTAGGAAATTTCCAAGAAATTCAAGCAAGACAAAAGATTTAAAGGAATTCTGAAACTTAAAGGAAGTCACAGCGAATTTAATGGATTCAGGGTATTTAGTAAATTTAGAGAATCCAATAATATCATAAAAATCAAGGAATTCAAGAAATTGTAAGAAATTAAGGAAATTATGGTATTCAATATATTTCAAAATAATTCCACATACAGAAGGAATTCAGAGAATGCAAGAAATTCGGAAGATTTCAAGGAATTTAGGGTTTCACAATCTTCAAAGAATTTACAGATTTTAGGGAATTCACAAAAAACAAGAATTTCGTTCAAGAAATTCCGGGTTTCACAATCTTCAAAGAATTTACAGATTTTAGGGAATTCACAAAAAACAAGAATTTCGCAGAATTCAGAGAAATTAAGGAATTACGGGATTTCAGAAAGAATTTAAAGAACCCACAAAATTTGATAGAATTTAATGAGAACTTAGAGAATTCCGAGGAATTCAAGTAATTTAAGGAAGTGAGAGAATTCAAGTAATTCAGAAAAGTTCAGGAATTCAGAAAATTTAAAAGATTGAGAGAATTTAGGAAATTCCAAGAAACCACAGAATCCAGAAAAATGTAAAAAAAACTCCAGATATTCATGGAATTCAAGGAATTAGGAGAAATGAAATTTAGGGGATTCTGGAAATTGGAGGAATTTAGGGACTTTAGAGAAATCAAGTAAATTAGGTAATCCAGACAATTAAGAGGATTCAGAGAATTTAGAGAAATCAAGCAATTTAGAGAAATTAAGGAATTGAGAGAAATTAGGATATTCAGGGAGTTCAAGAAATTTATAGAAATGAAGGAATTGAGGGAATTCAGAGAATTGAAGAAATTAAGGGAATTGCTAGGAATTATAGGAAATGTAAGAATGCAGGAAATTCAGGATTTTTAGGGAATTCAAGGACTTTATAGAAATTAAGGAATTTAAGGGATTTTGGAAATTCTAGAATTTCAGAGAATTCAAGGAATTTAAAAGATTTCAAGGAATTTAGAAGATTTCAAGAAATTGAGAAAATTAGCAGAAATTCAGAGAAATGAAGGAATTCAGATAATTGAGATAATTCAGAACATTAAGATAATTTAGGAAATTCGCGGAACTTAGAAAATTCAGAAAATTTAACAAATTTAGAGAATTTATGAAATTTAGAGATTAAGAAATTCAGGGAATATATGAAATTCAAAGTATTTATGAAATTAAGAGAATTCCGAGAAATTAAGGAATCCCGAAAAATCACGGGAATCCCGGAATTCTGGGGATTCAGAAAATCGCAGGAAATTTGAGAAATTGATCATATTTCAAGAATTCAAGGAATTTAGAAGATTTGAAGAAATTCAGAATATTTAAGAAATTCAACGAATTCAAGGATTCTCGAGAAGTTTGAAGGAATTTAGAAGATTCTAAGGAATTGAGATAATTCGCAGAAATTCAGAGAAATTAAGGAGTTCAGAGAATTTAGGAAATTCATAGAATTTTAGAAATATAGAGAATTCAGGAAATTGAGGAAATTCAGATACTTTATGAAATTCAGAGGAGTTGGGGAATTCCGAGAATTCAAAGAAATCAAGGCATTCTGAGAAATTAGGGAACTTAAGGCATTCTGAGAAATTAGGGAACTCAAGAAATTCACAGAAATTAGGAAATTCAGAGAAATTTAGGAATTAAGAAATTCCGCATATGTAAGGAATTAAAGGAATTTAAAGAAATCCAGGAATTAAGGGGATTCAGACACTATGAAATTCTAAGAATTGACGAAATTCAGAGAATTCAAAGATTCCAAGAGAATCAGAGAAATTAGGAAATGCAGAGAAATGTAGGAATTTAGGAAATTCCGGATATTCAAGGAATCGAAAGAAATCCAGGAATTCAAGGATTCAGGTAATTGGAGAAAATTTGAGAAATTTCGAGGAATTTATAAAATTTAAAGAAATCAAGGACTTTAGAAGATGCCAAGGAATTCAGAATATTTAAAATATTCAAGGAATTCATATAAATTAAGAAATAAAGGGAATTTAGAAAATTAAATAAATTCACGGATTTCATGACATTGAAAAAATTTACGAAATTCCGAAAAATGAATGACTAAAGAAGCAATTAAAAAGTTACGAAAATTCAAAGGAATTCAATGTGAATTCAAAATAATTCCTGATAATATACTAGACAAGATCGGATATTTCAAACATTATCTTACCCCCCGATTCTGAAATTCCTTTTCGAGTTATAAATTTGTGTATGATAGTAATTCTCAGTACACACCTGAAACAGAAAATATAAAGTCGTTAAAAATCCATCAAGAATCAAATTTTTTTTAGTAGGTCAAGAATTAAGACTGTTAGTTAAAAACCATACATTTTTTTTAAAATTCGAAGCACCCTAATTTTTTAAAAGCCTATGTTTTGTGAACCACCCAAAATTCAAGTCAATATTCTTGGGTGACCTTTTCGGAAGTATGAACCTTTCATCTCAGATATCGTTACACATACGAAATGTCTCCTATCGAGAGTGTACGAAGCTCAAAGAGGCATTTATTAGCATAGTTTAGCATTAAGTGGTCGCATACTTGGTAGTATGGATTACCATAAAGCCTGGCTTCCTCTCATCTTACCTTCCCCAAACCCCCGCAAATTCAGACGAATCATGGCTCATAACAAATATTGACAGTTGCAAAAATTGCCGTTTATAAATACGGTTGATTGCAATAAATAACTCTTAAGAATAAATTCCGAAAGGAAACATTCAAATAATTCTAAAAATAGATTAATAAGTCACAATACTCTTATTTATTAAGAATTTTGAAAATATGATATCAGATTTTGATTCAGCGACCTCGACAAGGTAAAAACCATTTTTTAGATTTGTGTTACACCACATTGAATTTGTTCATTTGCATTTTGAAATTATGGTATTAAAATTGGATCCAGCGACCTCGAGAAACATTTTTTTCTATTAGTTTTCCTCCACAATGAAACTGACAATTTATATTTTGAAATCACGATATTAGATTTTAATTCAGCGACCTCGAAAATAATTTTGCCGGTTTTTGTTTCACCACATTGAATCTTCCAATTTTCATTTTGAAATTATGAATTTGGATTTAGATTCAGCGACCTTGAAAAATATTGTTCCGATTTTGTGTTCCGCCAAATTTAATCTTCCGATTTACATTTTGTAATCACCAAATCAGATTTGGATTCAGCAACCTCAAAAAATTCTGATGTGTTTTTTTTCACATTGGATCTGACAATTTGAATTTGGAAATTACGATATCGTATTTGGATTCAGCGACCTCGAAAAACATTTTTCAGATTTAAGTTCCGCCACATTGGATCTGCCCTTTTATATTTTGATAACATCACATTAAATTTGGATTCCGAGATCTCGAAAAACGTTTTTTGGACTTATGTTCTGCCACATTGTATCTCTCAATTTATATTTTTAAATCATTAAATTCGATTTTGATTCAGCGACCTGGAAAATAATCTTTCCGTATTTGTGTTCCGCCAAATTGGATCTTCAAAATTAAATTTTGAAATTATGAATTTAAATTTAGATGAATCAACCTCGAAACACATTTTGCCGATTTGTGTTCCGTCACATTGAATCTGTCGATTTATATTTTAAAATCTTCAAATCAGATTTGAATTCAGCGACCTCGAAAATAATTTTTTTTTTAATTTTGTGTTCCGTCACATGGGATCTGGCAATTTGAATTTTGGTGTTTTCTGTTTCCACACATTGGATCTGCCAGTTGGAATTTTAAAATTATTATGTAAGAATTGGATTCAGGGATCTTGCAAACCTAAATATGATTATTCTTGTATAGTTACTTGTATTTTTCCGATTTGTATTCCACCTTATAAAATCTGCCAACTTGAATTCTTAGATTATAATTTTAGAATTTATTTAGAGACCTCGGAATGCAATTTTCCTATTTTTGTTCAGCCAAATTGGGTCTGAGAATTTATATTTTAAAATAATTAAATCAGATTTGGTTTCAGCGACCTCGAAAACACAAATGTAATGATTTTTATATAGTTCCTAACATTTTTGGATTTTTGTTTCCCCACATTGGATCTGCCAGTTTAAATTTTGGTGTTATTTGATCAGATTTCAATTCAGCGACCTCAAAAATCTAAATATGATTATTGCTGTACAGTTTCTAGCTTCTTTCCGATTTGTGTTCCTCCATATTTGATCTACAAATTTGAATTTTGGAATGATATCAGATTTGGTTTCAGCGACCTAGAAAAACATTTTTCCTATTTGTATTCCGCCACATTGGATCTGCCAATTTGAATTTTTTAAATTATAATATCAGAATTGGATCCAGCGACCTTGCAAACCTAAATATCAATATTTTTGAAGTTCCTAGTGTTTTCCGACTTGTGTTCCGCCATATAGAATCATCCAATTTGAATTCTGAAATTAGGATATCAGAATTGGATTCAGCGACCTCGGAAAACATTTTTCCTATTTGTGTTCAGTCACATTGGATCCGCCAATTTGAATTCCGAAATTGACATAAAACTTGGATTTAGCGACCACAGAAAGTATTTTCTGATTTGTGTTTAAAAAATTGAATTACTTGATGATAGAGACATCAAGGGAAGGATCCTGGCGACCTTGATGAAATGGACGTTTATCCTTTGGAGACAAGAAAAACTGGAGACGGAATAATCCGAGGGCAGTGCCAAGTCATAAGCCGTGATTGTCTCTAATGTTGCGTGTAACGATCGACGAAAGTACAGCTCACGACAATAAAGTAGAATCGTTAAATAAAGATTTTAAGAACCTGTTATAAAATTGGATGTAAAATGGAGGACGAGATAAAAATAAAATATTTATGGAGCCAATTCTGACAAATTCTTGTTCCTCTTGGAAGAACTGTGATAGTACATTAAATGGTTTTTGTCCGTGCTAAGGTTCGAGAATATTTTGATTAAATCAAATTATAGTATGAAATTATGGGAAAAGTATCTCACCTAAAAGAAAGAATACTTGATTTTTCAATCAAAAATATGAATTTTTAACCAAAAAGTCGAATCGTCAATTGAAAAATGTCAATTTTCATCTAAAACTGGAATAATTAAATTTTTAGTTAAAAACTTAATTTTCAATACAAAAAACGTATTTTTATCGAAATAGTTAAATTTTTTTCAAAGAAAAAAATTTCCAACTCAAATGATTAATTTTGAACAAAAAATAGCATTTTCAAAAAAATAGTCAAACTGTCAACCATAAAAATTAATTTTTTAACTAAAATTATGAATTTTCAAACAAATATTAGTTTTTACCAAAATAGTTGAATTTTCGACAAAAAATATGAATATTTATTTAATTAACAAGATTAATTTTCTACCAAAAATGACTTTTTTAACTGTATAAAGCCTCAAGCAGAATTGATAAATTTCCAAATAATCAGTTGTCTAAAAATATGAATTTAAAATAAAATAGTTGAATTTTCAACTAAAGAAAATTTTTCAGCTGACAAAGAAAAAAAATTATTCTAAGTGTTGCATTTTCAAAAAAAAATCGAATTTTCTGCCAAAAAATTGAATTTTAACCCGATAAATATAAATTTTTAATAAAATACATACATTTTCATCCAAATAGTTGAATTTTTAAGTAAAAAATATAAATTCTCAACAAAAAATGGAAGAGTTAAAAAAAACGAAATTGCGACAAAATATTTGAAATGTCAAACAAAGAAATGTATTTTTAAATAAAATTATGAATCTTAAAAAACATTCATTTTCATCCAAATAGTTGAATTTTCAAACATAAATTCATTTTTGAAGTTAAGTTTTGACGTTATTTTTGTGTTTTTCAACCATAAAGATGAATTTTTAATTTTATAAAACATGAATTTTCAACTAAAAAAGATACAGCTTGAACCAAAGATAGAATTTTTTAATTATCAATTTAAAAAATTAATTTAAAAAAATATAATTTTCAACAAAATTGTTAAATTTTCTACCGAAAATATTAATTTTTAACTAATATATTGAATCTTGAATCAAAAATAAAAATTAAACAAAGGATTTTAATTTTGAATAAAGGAGATATTTCAGTCAATTAAGAGACAAAATTTCTTTCAAGATGTTGAATTTTCAATCCAAAAAGACTAATCTTTCAAAAACAGTTGAATTTTTAGACCCGAAATATAACTTTTGAACAACATTTTAATATTTTTATCAAAACATTTGAATTTTCAATCAAAAGTGTAATAGTAGATTTTCTACTAAAAAAAAAGAATTAACGTTCCGTGAAAAATATTATAATTACCTTATTGTGTTCATTTTATCAAAAATTACAAAAAGAGGAAATACGGTTAGAATTCGAGAAATTTTGCTTAGAAGGTAAAGTTAATTTGCCACTCTACGCTTTTTAATTCTACATATATGTAATTAACAAGAAGAAAAAGAAAATATTTTAGAAACTTAGCACGGACACGAACCACTTGATCTGTGGAACGGCCTCGAAGTCGGTAAGGTAGGCCTCCCCGTCTACTCATCTAACACGCGAGATTATCATTCCAAACGTCCTAGCACATGGTGTCATATTACTGTATGCGAAATGAATAAAAATGCAGAAAAATAAAAATAATAAATAAATAAAAATTTATTTTATCGACTTGAGGTAATTTAAAATGGAATTAATGTCGCTGGCTGTACCGTTTCTCAATCAGAGGTGCGCTGGCAGCGCAGCGTGCGAAACGGAACAAAATGAGAAGAGTCGTAATAAAATGGGATTTCTTATTGCGCGATTCTGCCATTCCTCATCACCAGGACGCCAGACCGAGTGGGGAAGGTCACGGGCGTAAAACGCACAAAGAAGCGAATCGTATTTCAGAGACCACCTAAAGAATCTTCATTTTTTTCCTTACCAGATTTTCAAAATTCCTTCCATTTTACCTCATTTACGTTTTTAAACAAATAGTTCAATTTTAGGCGAAAAAAAGATGAATTTTTATAAAAAGGAATTAACTTTAAAATTAAAAAAATTAAAAAATTTCAAATAAATAGTTGAATTTTGAATTAAAAAAGAGAAATGTTCCACAAAAAAATGGAATAACTAAACTTTTATTTACAAAACTTAATTTTTAAAATAAAAGAATATAATATTCGTCAAAGTAACTTTTTTAAAAAAATAGTAAAATCTTCAAATAAAAAAAAATAAGAATACAATTTTCAAAGTAATAGTGCAATTTTCAAACAAAAAAAAAACATACACTTTCAACCAAAAATGGAATAGTTCATCTTTAAGTTACAAAACTTAATTTTCAAAAATCAAAAATTCCTCTAAATAACATTTCAACTAAAGAAGATAAATTGTCGTCAATGAAAAAGAAATATTTCTATTTTCATTTAAAAAGGTTAATCTTCAGCCAAAAAAATCCAAATTTCCGAAAAAATAACTCTATTTTCAATCAAAGAGATTAATTTTCAATTAAAATGATGATTCTTCAACCAGAAATATGGATTTCCAAACAAGAAGATTAATTTTTTACAAAAAAAATATATAAATTTTCAACATAAAAAATTTTTCATTAGCCAAAAAAAAAGAATTTTCAATGAATTACTTAAATTGTTAATTCAACAGTTGAAATTTTATCTAAAAAAGATAAATTTTCGACCAATAAATCATGGAATAGTTACATTTTTATTTAAAAAGTTTCATTTTCAAACAAAAAAAAAACACATATTTTTGAAAGATAATTCAATTTTTAATTCAGAGATAAATTTTCCGTTAAAATGTTGAATCTTCAACCAAAAATATAAATTTCCAAACAAGGAGATTAACTTTCTACCAAAAAGTACGAATTTTCAACTCGAAAAGATAAATTTTCAACATAAACAAAAAACGTATTTTCAACAAAATAATTCAATTTTAAATTAAATAGTGAAATTTTCCATATAAAAAGATAAATTTAAACTAAAAAATTTAAATGTTCAGTGAAAAAATGAGTGGTATAAATTTTCGTTTGAAAAAATTAATTTTTAATATAAAAGATGATTTTGAAACTAAGACGATGGAATTTTAAACTGGATTATTCAAATGGTCAGTTTAAAATTTTAATTAAAAAACAATTAAACTAGAATGTTAAATGTAGTAATTTGTAATTTGTTACTCTTATTATTTAAATTTGTTTCCAGTGAAACACTTTGAATTTAATAATTATTTTTTATTTTTCATTAGAATTTAGGGAGCATGACTCAAACGGGATTTAAAACGACTCGATTTGAAAGAAAGTGGATCAAGATTTCGAAAAATATTTGCAAACCGCGTGGGCTGCGAAGGTCATTTTTTTGTTGTATAATCTTTATAGGAGGCAAACGAAGAGAAATGAAATATTGGTCATTGAGGTGTCTAAAAATAGAAGTAAAAAAAAAAAAAAAAACATGAATTTTCAGCTTAAAAAAAATTAAAATGATCAATTTTTCACAAAAAATTCAATAATAGTAATAATAGTTTTTTAAGAAAATAATCAAATTTTCAACCAAGGAGGCGAGATTTCAACTAAAATGACGAATAATGACCTGAAATAATCAAATTTTCAGAATAAGAATTTTCCAGCAATCGGAATTTTATTATTTCGAATTTTTCAGACATCCCTAAACATTATTTTCTACTACTTTGTTAAAAATTCATTTTTTTCGTTGAAGATGAATAATTTTAGCTCCAAATTCATCTCTTCAATTAGAAATTTAAATAATCAACTAAACAAAATTTTTAGTAGCTGAAAATAATTTTTTTTACTGATTTGGTTGAAAATTTACGTATTTTGTTAAAATTCATATTCTGTGCAGAAAATTAATCTTTATTGAAAACTAATTTTTTAGTTAAAAATTGAAATATTTGATTGAAAGTTTAACTAATTTTCTGAAAATGATTTTGTTGTGGAAAAGTAATTATTTTGTTGAAACTTTAGCTCTTTTGCTTGAAATTTGAACTATTCCATTTTTGGTTAAAAATTTCACCTTTTTAGTTAAAATTCAACTCCTAATTTGAAATTTCTTTTGTTTGATTGAAAATTAATTTTTTCAGTTAAAAATTCAACTGCTTGGTTCAATTTTGAACTTTTTTCAAAATCGAATTTTTTTGTGGAAAATTTATCATTTTAGTCGAAAATTCACATCTTGCTGAAAATTTAACTATTTTTTTATAAATTCAACAAAGAAGTTTGAAAATTCAACAACTTGGTTTAAGTTGAACTAATGTGTTAAAATACATTTTTTTACGATTCATAATTTTATAATTTCTGATGTTATTGTTTTCGACGAGATAAATGAATTAAATCCTTTTATGTTAATTGTTTTATGTCTAATGGTCTATAATCAATATATTAATTTAATTTCTATTTTTATTTATTAATTGTAAAAAAATACACTTTACCTCCACTGGGATGCGAACCCAGATCTTTCAGATTGCCGGTCTGACACTCACCCACTAAAATACGGAGACGAGATCAATAAATAAAAATAAATATTAATTATAGAACAGTAGTATTTTGATTTTCCCCTGATTTCCAGTTTTCCCTTGCCTACGGCTGCCCTGACTGAATTTCCATAATATTCGTTTGGTCTTGTCTGTCTCAATTACATGAAGCGACGAAACGAAGCCTTTGTTTACGAGGACCGAGTCGAAGCAAAACGAGTAATCTCACCTGAGGCAACGAAGCCAGCCAGCCAGGTTTGCTTACCAGTCTCGTAATTCTTGACCACCTGCTTCCGAAATTTGACCAGCACACTTTCTATGACCCTCTCGTCTCTTTGTCTTCTTCGACTGACTGCAACTGATGCATTTTGCTTGCACGTGAAATCGAGCATAAGAGGCAAATCTGGCACGAATTACGTAATCCGTCTCGTGGGAAAACAGAACAGGTTGCAGACTTTACGAACAATAACATCCAATGGTCTGGGAGTCCATTGGATGACTGTTTATTTGGCTAAAATACATTAAACAGTGTTTCTCAATTGCCCGCGGAAGAATAACCTGCCGGCGGCAGGAGCAGGAATGCTTGCCCGCGGCAGGAGCAGGAACGCTTGTCCGCGGCAGGGCATGATTATTTTTTAATTTGTGATGATACTCTTCGACAGAAAAAAATCGCTAAGGATTAAATACAGAAACTAAAAAGGGCGAATTTTGAACCAAAGAAATTAATCTTCACCCCCCAAAAAACAGAATTTTTTAGAAACTATTTCACCTTTTAAACAAAAAAGAATTTTCAACCAAGAAGTTTAATTTTATTCCAAAAAAGTCAAATTTTCAAGAAAACAGTTCATCTTCAACCAAGGAGTTGAATTTCTAAACCAAAAACATTTTTATTTTAAATCAAAAACAGTTGAAATCATAAAAATACGAAATTTGAAGAAAATAGTCGATTTTTTACGAAAAATTATTTTTTCTTCAAGAAAAAAAGTTAACGAAATTGTTTCGTTTTCATGAAAAATAAATAAATTTTTCGAAAAACCAAAGACATTCATTTTTAACTAAAATGATGCAACTTTAACAAACAAAAAAGAACTTTGAACAAAAAAAAAAGAATATCTTCAACCAAGAAGATTGATTTCCTTCCAAAAATGTCAAATTTAACAAAAAAGTACATTTTCAATCAAATGGTTGAATTTTTAACCAAAGTAATTATTTTTCAACCAAAATGATGAAAGTTAAACAAAACAAAAATTTTAACCAAATATTTCTAAACATAAAAAATTTGAATTTCCATTTAAAAAGTTCATTTTTAATCAAATAGTTGAAATTTCAACCTTAAAAGATTTAAATTTTAAATAAAAAACATTTCAGTTGATCAAAAAGAGGAAGATTTAACAAAATAGTTGTTTTTTTAACAAAAACAAAATAATTTTTAATTAGGAACATTTATTTTCTCTTATGAAAGTCCAACTTTTAACAAAATAGATGAATTTTCTGCCAGAATAATTGAATTCTCAACCCATGAAGATTTTAATTTTAAATAAAAAATAGTTGAATGCATACAAAAAATACTAAATTTCAACGAAATTTCTGATTTTTTAACCAAAACGTATTTTACAGGTAAGAAAGAAAAAAATGGTTGAATTTTCAATCCATCTTGATGAATTTTTTAATAAAAAAGGTAAAATTTCAACCAAAAATATATTCCCAACGAAAAAAAAAAAATTGTTTCGAAATTAATTTAGCTTTTAAACCAGTAAATAAACTTTCAACCAAAAAAGATCAATTATCAACCAAAAATATAGGTGTTGATATCTCAACCAAAATAGATTTTATTTTAAATCCAAACCAATTGAATTCATCGTGAAAAGGCGAATTTTCAACTAAAATAAAAATACTAATTTTCAACCAAATCGTTGATTTTTTTTTACTAAAACTGAGGTCAATTCGCTATAATTGACCTAGAATTTAGTAATATTCACCATGCTTTTACATTTATATTAGCGTCACTTGAAGGTCATTCGCAAAACCTCTCGATTGAAGTGTACATTGACATATAGATTTTGACTTTAAATTGACCTAATTCACCTAACATCTTCAATTTCCCTAAATCCCACTTGATCTGACCTTGAAGAAATAATAGAGTTCAGATTCAGCTAAATAATTATTCAATCATTTTTCTTGAACGCTTCTTAAACTGAGGTCAATTTGTTGAAATTGACCTATAATGCAGTCTTCTGTTCTTTAATTTCAAGCAGTTAAATTTTCAATTGTTGAAAATGAAAGAAAACGTAAAATTGAATCTTCAATTGCTGAAAATTCGATTTTCAATATTCCTCGATTTAAAACTGTTTCTTTGACCTCATAGTGACCTGATTGACCTAAATTCAGTTAGAGTAACATTAATTGTAAGATAAACCCTTTTTAAAGCTCTGACTAAAAAAAGCTCTTTCAATTTTAGTTGATCTGACTTGGAATAATAAATAGAGCTTGGATTCGGCTAATTCGATCTTTAATTTCCTTTTAATTCGCAATAAACTTAGGTCAATTTACTGACATTGGCCTAGAATTCAGTCATATTCACCTAAAAGTTACTGTTCATTTATCTTTACTTCAAGATCATTAATAAGACCTCCTTTTTCAATTCGCGTTGGCCTAGCCTAGAGTTACACTTGAAGTTGATCTAATTAACTTAACAACAACTGAAGTTTTTATTTATTTCAAATTTCACTGAAATGAACCCTTAAAAGGAAATTTAACCTAAAAAATTCAATATCCAATTTTCGTCAGTTTTCAACTGCTAAATCTTCAACTGCCGAATATTTTATTTTCTTCAGATATTGACTGAAATTAAACTGTTAATGGCTCATTTTAAAGCAAGGTCAACACAACTGAATTCTAGGTCAATTTCAGTAAATAAACCCAAGTTTAGGGCGAAATTCAGGAAAACTAAAGATCGATTTAGCCGAATCTAAACTCCATTTTTTATCATGGTCAGATACAGTAAAACTGAAGAAAGATGATTAGTAAAAAAATCCTTAAAAGTAGGTTTTTTCGCAAACTGGTCGCCATTGGCCAATAATTCTTTTTTTAAATTAATAGTCATCCAATGGACCCTGCGTGGGGAATTCGAGAGATCAAACAAACACCCCAACTCTGACCATCTCATTGTAAGGTTGACTGTCTTTAGTTTGTGGATTGTTCATAAGTGGCAAATTAGATGACAATATCTCATTGCCTAATTTCCGGTCTTGGTGCAAAATACGTGATTCCAATCAAGCGAGACAGTTTCTTCGAGCAAGGCTAAGAGAAGTGAGCCTGTGGGAACCCTAATCTGTATCCAATCGATTCTTGATACGGTCCTGCACCTGAAAACTTGGATTCAGCTGGTCCGTTCGCGAACACTGTTGCCAGACGCACTTCTCCAGGAGAGGCGATGTCCTTTTTTGTCTGATTCATCTCTTATATATAAATATACATCTATACAACGTAAGGACCTGCCTACACAAACATGGAAGCTATTCGTAAGTCATTCTAAAAGATCAAGTAAAGGACGGAACGTTGTGAAAATCAGAACATGTGTCGATGAGCAGGCCATACAAGATAGCATTCCATTTTTACAACGAAAAAGGAATCTAAGCGTTTTTAGTAGTTTCTTTAGTTAAATCTTAAGCCTGGATAAAGTATGCGGAATCAATTAAATTCATTAAAATGATGCTAAGATGTTGGCGAGAGTACAAACCTAAAATGGATGAGAAATCAAAGAAATCACAGCATGCGTTCATTCCCTGTTATCCATTAAGAAAGCTAATTTGAATCTTATCAAATACATTTAGAATGATGTTTAGGGCGAAAACATCTTCGTCAAAAATCTGGGTTACAAACACTTCAAAAAAGTTGAAGGAATAACAACAATTTCATTAGCACATATTCTGATTTCTTTAACTTATCATCCTTCTCTTGATCTAGGTTTAGAATGTTTCAGAATAAAGATGATTTTCAGGTGTTTACACGGGTAAAATCATCAAATAAAAGTTGGAAAATCAAAGAAATCAAAATAAGTGCTCGTTACGTGTCCATTAAGAAAAACAATTCGAATGTTATGTAATATGTTTAAATGATGTTTTGAATAAAAAAAAACAACTAATGTAATAAGACACACCTTGCGATTACTTTGCATTCTTTACTTGAGAAACGTTTAGAATTATGTTTTAGAATCAGGTTGACCTGGGTACAAACATCAAGTATGGAAAGTTAAAGGAACCACAACTTGTGCACAATAAACTTGAATGCATCGCTATTGCTGTAATGGTATTAATTTTATACAAAAATCTTTACCAAAATAAAGAAACAAAAGACTGTTACGTTCCTGGATCCTTTTGCTGCAGATAAAAATGATGTCTTCAGATTTAGTGTGTAATGTAATTCACACATGGTGTGGTTTCTTCAACTCAGGAAAGCCAATTCGGATGTTTTAAAAAATTTGTTTAATGCTGATTAGGATTCAAAAATCAATTAAAAGACGGACAGTGGAAAAAAATCACAATGTTAATGTAATTAAAAAGGTGCTGTGATTTCTATAACTTTCCTTCTTTTACTTGATCGTTGTAATCTCAACATCTTGATTCTAAAACATTCTAAATTTGCTTCTGCTCCAAACACACTCATACTTCGAATTCCACGAAGGTAATTTGTGATGTGTCAAATTATACAATTTTGTATTGTATTGTTCGACCTTTGTGTCCTTTTTCAAGGGTAGTTAATTCCACGATGAGCCTTAAAACGAGTTTCTCGTTTCGAAGCAACACCAAAATATGTCCGGTCGACGGGGAGCAACTTTTTTGCTTTATGGCGACATGGATATTTCACGGGATATTTATATCAACTACACTCTGCTTGGGAGTTATGAAGTGCCAGTCTAACATTGATTGATACTAGCACGTTCTACATGGAGAGAGACAATTAGATATCTTGGTGTCCTTAATGGGAGAGACTATGGAACATCTGCATCTCTGACCATGAATGATTTTGTATGAAAAATAGCAGTTTAATTCCACCTCATTGAAAGAGAATTTCAAAAGAAAGATTGATCAGTGAACTTGGTGTTGGGAACCAACATAACTCACAATCTCGACTAAAAAGATTACTTTCCTTCGAAAATCAATCCAGACGCGGGCTGGACTTCATCAACCCGGTAAAAGTCTGGCAAACCGTAAACTTTTAAGAATTTTATAGGACTTAAAACCACAGATCATCTGAGAAGTTACAGGAAAACCATTTTACTTTCGGAGAAGTGGCAGGAATATAATTTTCCGGAAAAATGATCAGAAGTAACAGGAATGCCAATTTCCGGGAACATCTAAGAAGCTACTTGAATAAGTTTTCCAGGGAATGTCTAAAAGTGACAGGAATAGAGAATCTTCATGGACAAGTATGCTGCGATAACGCAGCAGGCTGAGGAATAGGAGCCACAAACTAACAACCAGACTACCAGAGGGTGAGGTAAGTGGAGAGACAAAACGGGAGCAAGGTTCAAAGAGATGCTGGAACTCATGGCTGGAAGCGAGGAGTCCTCGCGTAGATGTAACAAGAATAAAAAGAAGAAGAAAAGAAAGAAGAAGACATGATGGAGCCAAAGGGCCGAACGTCAGAGTCTGCGGAAAAGAAGACGAAAAAGAGAGGAGGAAGAAGAAAAAAAAGAAATAAGAAAAGGTGCATTATGCCAAAAGGCAAGTAGAAGGAAAGAGCGCAAGGTGAAGAGAAAGAATCGGGTCGCCACCGTATTTGAACCCTCAACCGTACGTAACTCATTTGAGAAATTTGAAATAGTATCAAAACTAACATACATTTTTTAAAAAAAGGATTACTAATATACATTAAAGTCATTTTTTTCAAAATAGTAGCAAAATAGATGCGGCGTAAAACTTTTATTAGTGGCTTAACTCCGAGGCCTGACGCACGCAAGCAGAATTTTTTATCCTGAAGAAAAGAGAATTAAAATGAATAGGAAGGTCTAAGTACTTCAAGTTATGGGTAACTGGAAATCTAGACTTCCTGGAAAGAAAACAAAAAAGATAAAAAACAAAATCCCCGAGATAATCAGATATGTTGAAACATAGCTAAGAGGTTAAGTCTTGATAGGATTGCGAAACTAAAAGAAAAAACCACTTAGCGAAGACGAATTTTGGTTATTGCTCGTAGAATGAGCGAAGATCATTGAAACGATTAATGTCTAAAGAAATATATTGACTTCGATTTCACTGATAGGGTCTGGGACGCGCAAGCAGAATTTTTTATCCGAAGGTCTCGAGAATTGTAGAATGAATTGGACGGTCTGTGTACTCTAAGAGTCTAAGTTATGGGTAACTAGAAGATTAGACTTCCTGAACAGATAATAAAAGAGATAAAAAAAACCAGGATCGACTAAAAAGAAATCTGATATGGCGGAAGGTATCCAAAAGGTTTACTCTTGATATGATTGCAAAAGAAAATTCAGATACAAATTAGAGAAGGGGAATCTTAGTCATTACTCAGAAAATGAGCGATGATCCTTGAAAGGAAGATGTGCAACGGATTTTTCTTAAAGGATCATGATATGACACCTCCATTAATGTCTTTTGAGAAATATTTCATTCTGTTTCTAGTGGTATCTTGGAGAGTGGAAAAGCAGGAGTTCAAGTATCCTCGATAGTTATCTTCTTGCTCTAAACTGGAATTACTGAAGTTTCTAACCAGTAGTCTTATTACTAGTCTTCTTTTTCCTAGCTCATCAACTGGTTTTTAAACTGGAGCTCGTGTCACGCGAAGCTGAGGAAAGAGGATTTGTATTTTCTTACTCAGGAACCATTCTCATTTCTCCTTGGGAATCCTTCGTATCTCCATCTTGCGATGATTAATGTTGCAAAAAGATAGTTATCAAATTCTAGGAATACACATGCGTTGATTATTGGATATTCTATAATGAATTACAGTTTCTATAAACTAAGTGGTGACTTTCACCTGCCTTTGAAGCAGGTGCTTTGACTATTGGCTGGTGGAATCGACTGGATCTAAACTTTGGTTCATCATCCGGTCTTGAATCCAGACTTGTCAGGATATCTGCAGGGAGAGCAATAACTTATAGGCGTATCAGATAACGAAATGGAGGGACAAGATCTTGCCTTGCAATTGCGAATCGATTGATCTAAGAGATGACTTCAGCATAACTTTAGTTGTCTTTTCAAGAGATGTAGTCTTAAAGACGTTACAAATTGATACCTCCATGTTAAAAGCTCATTTCTCAGAATGTACTGCCGCCCAAGGTAAAAAGATACGTAGGGGAAATTACCGTTTAGGCCGACTTTTCCATTATCAGGAATAGGAGGATACCCCTAAACTGGAAAATCACTTACGCATCTTTTTATTTTTACGACAGTGCAGGTCTACGTTGTCTTAAAAAAAAACCACTTTCCTTTTTTGAGTTGGTCCTTCGTTTTAATATTCACACACAGTAAAAAAATTAGTAGTTAATACCATCTTGTTCAGTGTTCGGGATTCCCTAAATACCTTGAATTCAATAAGTCCCCTGAATTTCTTTGAGACCCTTGTTTTTCAGAAATTGTTAAATTCCTTGAAGGTTTTTTATTCCATTAATTCGCTACATTTATGAAGTTCCTTGGGAAATTCCGAAGTTCCGAAATTCCATGAATTCCTTGAAATCGTCTAATTTTCTTGAATTCTTCCTATTTTCTTAAATCCTCCAATTTCCTGAATTCGCTAAATTTCTAAATTTGGATAAATTACTTGATTTTCCGAAATTCATTGATTTTTCCTAATTTATTAAATTCCTTAAAGTCTGCTAAATTCTTTGAATTCTATGAATTTTCAGAATTCATTGAAATGCCCTGAATTTTCTTAATTCCTTAATTTCTCTGAATGTCTTGATTTTTGTAAATTCCTTTAAATTCTCTGAACTTCATTAATTTTTAAATTCCCCTTTTCTCGATTTTTCTGAATTCCTGTATTTCTCTACATTTCTTAAATCCTCAAGTTGATAAAATTCTTTGTATTCGGTGAAACCTTTATTTTCTGAATTCCCTAAAATTGAGAACCCTCAATATTCTTTTTAAATTCCTGATTTCCTTTAGGTCTTCCGAATTCCACGAATTCCTTAGAATTTTTTGAATTTCTTTGACTTTTCTGAATTTTCTAAATTTCTTCTATTTTTTTATTTTCTAAATTTCTTGGTTTCTCTGAATTCCGGGATTTCTCTAAATTCTTTTAATCTCCAATTTCATAGCCGAGTGGTTCTTTATTTAGACGAAGAGTGGTCGTTCTAGAATGTAGATGTAAAGAGGTTTTTTTAACATGGAGATATCAAAATCAAGAATGAAATGAGTTAGGCAAACAGTGTAACAAAGAGACCTCCCGGACTTGGAAGCTCTCCAATTGCCTATTCTAAGGAGAGTTAGCGATTTGGTAACAATAAAGAATTCCACGGTTGGAGATATTGGGCATTCCTCGGAAATCCTAGCCAGTTCAAGAGAAGTTTTTTTTACTACAGAGTTATCGAAATCAAGAACGAATTATATTCAGCAAATAGTGTAGCAGCCACCTTCACGATTTGGAACCTTACCAATTACCATGTCTTCAAGGAAAGTTTGCAATTTAATAACAATAAAGGATTCAGATAATGCAGATACTAGGCAATTCCGGACCGTCGCGAGAGAAGGTTCAAATGTATGGAAATCAAGAATAAACTAAGTTTAGTACACAGAGTAACAAAGTAGCCTTCAGGATTTGGAAGCTCGCCAATTTTCAGGTCTCCAATGAGAGTTGGCGATTTGATAACTGTAAATGATTCAGCAGTTGAAGATCCTGGTTAACCCTGGGCCACAAAGAATTTTTTTTTAACATGGAGGTATTGAAATCAAGAATTAAGTTGCGCAAAGAGAGTAACGAAGAGACCTTCAGGATTTGAAAGCTCTCCAGTTAGCTCCGTCTCTAAGGAGAATTGGCGGTTTGATAACAAGAAAGGATTCAGCGCTTGGAGATCCTGGTCAATCCTGGGCCTCTCCCCCAGAAGCTTTTGTTAACATGAAGATATCGAAATCAAGAATGAATTGAGGTCAGCGAGCAGAGTAACAAAGAGACTTCAGGATTTGGAAGCTCTCCAATTTCCAGGTCTCCAAGGAGAGTTGGCGATTTGATAACTGTAAACTGTAAAGGGTTCAGCGGTTGAAGTTCCTGGATAATCCTGGGCAGGTCCGAGCATAATCAAGAGCCACTGTGCGAGTGAGCGTGCTATAATCGCTCTCGCGTGTAATATGCGATCGGTAGGAGGACACACAAGAGTCGGTGGTTGGCTGGTTCGCGGTGAGTGAGCGCACGTCCTGAACTGGTGCTGGTGCCGATGTCAATGACACTGCGACGTTGCAGCTGCCATGCCGCACACATAAGTCAACCTACACTATCATCCGGGGCGCCCCTTCCTTGGCGCTCAAACTCGTACATGCACACCCACACATATCGAAAGACATGTGGTTGAGCTGTCTCGTGCTACCCGCTCTGACGTAGTAGAGGGATGATTGTGTGGGTGTGGGCTGTACCTGTCTGTGGGGGCAGAAGTCAAATATTCCCATTCCTCGGCCGCTGACACACCACTGCCCATAAACCTCGTCGCCTCCAAGAGAATAAATCCCAGAGGAGATAAGAATGCACTTGGACTCCCTGGAATTTGATGATCCGAATTTCACTTTTCGTCTTTTCCACTTTTCGCCTGAAATTACTTTTCGTCGTAAATTTCCAATCAGGTGCAAGAAGGATTTGAATCAGAGATTCGAATCAGAAACTGTTCCCAATGTAAATGTGACATTGCGTGGGTGCGAGGATGAAGTAATGACTTCTGTTTTTTATTTACCGGACACTGCTCGACAAAATAAAATTAAATGCGCCTAATTTCTCACGAGATGACATCAGAGATTGTACCCTGTAAGTCCTCTCGTGAATCCCCGCTATAAGTTCTCTTGTTCCCCGTCCTGGGTATCAAAGGCGCCTTAATCAAGCAAACGGAGACCTTCGACCTGTGGTGTCATTATAGAGATTCGAAAGGGCCTCATCATAAATTCTAGAGCGACGTCAAATTCCTGAGAAGGGTATAAAGTCGGGGTACGTGAAAAATATCATGATAAAGTCTGGAACGAATCGTCGACATTAATGCGGTTGCGCAAAACAGTCTTAAGGTGGATAAGCGCTCGTTCTCGAAACTGCTAGGGGAACCGAGAGTCCGGAAGCCAATTAGTGTAAGTCATCGAAAAAGCGATCAAGGGCTAAATCCGTAAAATCAAGAAGCTTTTTTGAACTAAACCTCGAGGGGCATAAGAAAACTTGAGTTTTAGGATCCACTTTCTCTAACATCACTAATTTTTTGTAGATCTCATAAATTCCTGATTGAGAGTTTACTCGATTACACTCAATTTGCCAAAACATTATTTCTGACATAAGTTGAATATTCAACTAAGTAAAATTAATGAAAATAGAAAACTTAATTTTCAACAGTTGAAGATTGATGATAATTTATTAATGGCCCAGAACTTGTCGGTGAACCGAGCAGTGAACCTAGTTCATGAAATTCTCAGCAGTTTTCAATTTAATCAAGAGACATTCGAGCTAGTCAGTCATCAAGGATGATATAGAAACACGATTTTTTGTGCAAATAGAAAACCCGATTTTCGGGTAGCCTGTTTAAATTAACTGGAAAGTGACATGAGACCATAATAACTTTCTATCTCGCAGACACTGAATGGCCTTGACCGAGCCAACAAAGAAGTCTCGTGGTAGAACTCGTAAATCCAACTGGTTCCAAGAACATTTTGGCTAACCTGAGAAGATCCTTGTGAATTAAATAAAAAATTAGTCAAAGTAGGTGTCATACTCTAAAAAAACTAACTCGACGTCTAGCGCAAGCGACATTAAAAACCACTAATCACTTTGAAACACGATAACTCGGTTGGGAAGAAGGCTATTTGGGCTTTTTGAAGAGGATATATCAGGGGACAAGTTAAAGAAAAAATGCAGGCCATTCTTTCATTTCTGGTGAAATAAGGCTGGTATCAAGAAAAGCGGACAGCCTGCCCCGGAGCGAGAAGTTAAGCAGGTTCAACCTGCCAAGTATTGAATATGACACTTGAGTTGCTTCCACCGATGAGAGCTAAACGAGCAGTTATTTGGCCTCTGCGTAACTCCCGGTCTCTTGAAGTCAAGAAGCGTTGATACATATCGATATTCGTGATTAATGGTGTTGAAAGAGCATTAGCAGATCTGAAACGTAGGCAGTTATGTCCTTATCGCGAGGTCGTTGAATTCAGAGAATAATAATGGGGCCGTCCAAAAAATTAATTTTTCAATTTGAGAGGACAAGAGGAAAAAGATCTTTCTCTTGGCAAAAATTCGCTCATGGTAGAGACGTCATCTTTTTGGTTGAAAATAAACTTTTTTGTTTGAGAATTTAAGTGACCCTGAGAAAATTCTTCTTTTGACTTGAAATTTCAACTATTTTCTATTTAGTTAGTAGTTCCGAAGGTTTGTGGAAAATTCGTCTCATTTGTTTAAAGGTTTAACAATTTGGTTCTTAATGCAATAGTTTGGTTAAAATTTAAATTTCGTAACTGTTGTGAACCTTCTCTTTTCACTTTGTTTCCTCGATTCTTGAAATACATTGCGTGACTTTATAACTAAGTGCAGAAATTTTAATTTTTTTCCTTACAATTTATCGTCAATATCACGCACTTGCCTTCAATTCTGAGAAGGACGTCGAACATCTGCTCTTTTCGAGCCTCGATACAAACTCGCTACAATTTAAGACTGAAAAAATACTGAACTTTATTTATTTATTTTAATATTTCTCTTCCTTTTTGGCTTTCTGACAAAATAACTCAACCAAGAAATAAATGTCTGAGAACGTGGGTGAGCGAAACTTTGAAAACGAAGGTTCGATACGCCTGGCCGTTTGCATAAATCAGGGGATACGAATAAATTTTCCCGTTCTGCTTTCCGGAAAGTTGAGAGCAGTTCATTTTTCAAACTGTGGGAAAACGATGAAAGGGAAGACGTATTCCTAGTTGGTGAAGCGTTTAGCTTCCGACTGGTATTCTTCGGTCAATATTCTGACTAATTTTGAACATCCGGTTTGTACATCAGGAATTTTTACTTGGCTGGCGAAGAAGACTATAAAAATATGGAACTTAAATTTAAAAACCTATTTAACGTGCAATCAAGTTAATGTGCAGAATTCCTAAAGATAAAACCAAGAATCTAATGAAGAAATTTGGACACCCACCAGAAAATGTTTCTATTGCAATTTGAAAAAAAAAAAATGTTATTAAAAAGAAGAAAATATTTTCTTTGCACAAAAATAAAAAAGAGGAAAGATAAATGAGAAGGTAACCTACCAAATCCCCTTTCTTCTCTTTTTTATTTTTATTATCAAATCACAATGAGAAACCATTTATAAAAAATAATCACCAACGTTTCGGCACTCATACAGGACCCTTCTCAAGTAAAAAAAATCGAGCAGGCAGGAACAGCAACGAAACCACGACGGTTTCGTTGCTGTTCCTGCATGCTCAATTTTCTTTTTACTTGATAAGGGTACTGTATGAGTGCCGAAATGTTGGTGATTATTTTTTTAAACTGGTTTTTGATGAAAGGGTGTCTACTCAAATTCTAGAAACAAATTCCCGGACAATTCAAGTATTTCCTGGTATCTCAAGATTTTTCCAGGCAATTTTCGTTTAGTGAAAATTCAATTGATTTATGAATTTTCAAATAAAAAATAAGACATTTAAAAAAAAAACAGTTGAATTTTACACTAAAAACGATCAATTTTCAACCAAATTCATGAATTTTTAAATAAAATGATGAATCTTTAGCTGGAATAGTTACATTTTAAACCAAAAATATGAATTTTAAAATACAATGATAATTCTTTGACTAGAATAGTTGAATTTTCAACCGAAAAGATTATTTTTTAACCAAAAAGATGTTTTTTTTTTAATAAATGAATTCTGAAGCAAATAATTATATTTTCAACTAAAAAGATCAATTTTCTACCAAAAGTAACAATTTCAGTTCAAAAAATACATTTTCGACATAAGAAACAACAAATCTGCAGCCAAACTTATGAATTTCTAGCTCAAATGATTGAATCTTCAACTAAACTAATTAATTTTCAAATAAAATGATGAATCTTTAATTGGAATAGTTGAATTTATACAAAAAAAGGCCAATTTTCAACAAAATAAATGAATTTTCAATTTTAAAAAAATTGTTAAATTAAGCTTGAAAGGTTACATTTTTATTAGAAAAACTTAATTTTCATCCCAAAAAATGAATTAGAACTAAAATGATGGAATACTGAAAAGTGCAACAGTCACATTTTCGGTTCTAAAGACATTTTCAACAACAACAAAAATGAACAAATATTTACGTTTTCAAACAAAGTTATGAATTAAAAAAAGGACTCTTTAAATGGAATAGTCAAATTTTAAAATTAAAGTTTCAAATAAGATGATTATTTATTGTCTAGAATAATTAAATTTTCAACTGAAAATATCAATTGTCAACTAAGAAAATTAATTTATATTAAAAAAGATGAAGTTAAATTTTTAGTGAAATAAATTAATGGTCAACAAAAAATATGAATTTTTTACTAAAATGATGGAATATTTAATTGGAATAGTTAGATTTTCAGTTAGAAAAGAATTTCAACCGAAAAAAATAATGGTTTTCAACAAAATAGTTAAAGCTTAACCCAAAATAGTTAAATTTTCTGTAAAAAAAACATTAATCTTCAGCCGAAGAAAAAACAGAATTTAAACCAAAAATATTAATTTTTACCAAGAGTTTAACTTTCAGCTAAATAATTATATTTTCATTGCAAAAAATGAATTCTGAACCAAAAATGTACTTTTTTATATTTTGACTGAAAAAAATTAAGTTAAAAAAAAAAAGTTGAATTTGACCATAAATAACAAATTTTCAACCAAGGAAATTAATTTAAAATTAAAAGTACAAAACTTTAAACAAAAAATTTAATTCTTTAAAAGAGTTAAACTTTCAACGATATAATTAAATCTTAGTCCCAAAAAGATCCATTCAAACAAAAAAATTGATCACATGCTCGAAACAATTCTCTGACTTTAAAAAAAAAATCCCTAATATTTCCAGGTTTTCCCGGTTTTCCCGGTCCAGCGGCCACTCTGAAGATAATAACTTTTTTCCATGTGTTGCTCCTTATATTTTCCTGAAAGAATCATTTAAAGAAAATATTTAAGTAATGTAGTTCTGATTTCTCAAATTGCATTAAGAGATAACATTTTATCGGTGTGAACTGTAAAGGCAGCCTTGGGCGGGTTTATGTTACGCAAACACCTTGCACTTTCCTGTTAGTTTCTTTCTTCCCACATTGCAAAACACCCACCGCTGTCTACTTTCCAGTTCCATTCATCAGCTTTTCTCTAATCTCTCTATTCAACTATTAATAGAAATTTGCTAAGGAATAATGAATTCAAATCTCAACTGTTAAAATTATTTAACATTTTTCCGAATGTATTAACCCAAATAGTGAATTTCTTTGCGAATTGCTTAGGCGACCAAAAAAAAATTCAAAATAGAAAAGACAAATACAAAATGAAAAAAAGGGGAATTACCGTTGAAATTTATTGCATTTTCAAACAAAATAATTAAATTTGGAATAAACATTTTTTAGAACAAACTTTAGTTTTCAACAAAACAATTTCATAACAATGAAATAGAAGCAAAATAGATTAATTTTTAACAAAATAGTTACGAGCCCTTA
>NC_046657.1:42795790-42798492 GCF_010883055.1 Belonocnema kinseyi
CTTGGATTCATAACGTACTTTATGGACGGCCACTTAGTCCAAGATTTAAATAAATGCACGCATGAAATACGAGTCATTGTTTCGCGGGGCAAGTCGTTACTCGCATGACTTGAAATTAAAGAGCATGAAAAAACTAGGAACGCGACTGAGATATAAGTTTCATGCTTCGACGCTTCACAGTGGTGCAAGAAAGTTTTTTCTGGACAAACTAGTCTATGATTGCAAGTTTGATCCGATTGCAGCATTTTTTAAAAATAAAAGTTCATTAAACTAAATTTGAAAGAGATTTTCAGAGTATCGATTCGACTAATGATTGCAAATTCACGGTCATTTCACGTTTTCCCGATCAAATCCCGGTCAAATCCTGATCGAATCCCGATTTTCTCCAGTCAATTCCCGATTTTCCTCGCTTAATTCCCGGTTTTCCGGTCAGATCCCGGTCAACTTAATGTAACATATTCCCATTTGCCGCTAAACGCAAACATTTATTTTAATTTAGGACGGTAATTCTAAACATCCTTTTGACAAAACCGAGAAAAAAATTGCAAAATAAATGCATTTTCAAAAAAATAGACTTAAATTTTACACTAAAAAAGATGCATTTTTTATTAAAAAATAGAATAGTTCAACTTTGAGGTGAAAGAATTGATTTCCCACCACACAAAAAAAAGGATTTTCAATGATGATTCTTTAACTAGAATAGTTCAATTATAAACGAGAAAGATGAAATTTAAACTAAAAAATTTTTTTTACGAAATAGCTGAATTTTTAAATTAAAATAGACATATTTTCAATCAAATAATTGAATTTTGAACTAAAAACAATAATTTTCAACCAAAAATGGAATACTAAAATTTCCGGTAAAACAAATTAATTTGAAACCAAACATAAGAGTTTTCAACTAGTTGAATTTTCCAGAATAAAATTAATTTTTGCTAAAAAGATAAATTGTCTACTTTTCAAAAACTAACTTTCCAAAAAATAGTTACATTTTCATATTGAGTAATGAATTTTCAAATAAAATTGTAAACATTTAACTGAATTAGTTAAATTTTAAACCAGAAAAATGAATTTTTAAGTAGAATAATTCAATATTTCACCAAAAATATTAATTTTCAAACAAGAAGATAAATTTGTAACAAAAATTGAATAATTAAATTTTCTGTCAAAAAATGAATGTTCAACAAAAAAAAAAGAATTTTTAAACAAGAAGAATAATTTTCAAATGAAAGATGAATTTTCTACGAAAAAAAGTTGTTTAACAAAATACATTAATTTTTAACAAAATAGTTGAATTTTTCATTAAAGAGGACAAATTTTCAACCAATAGTTACGTTTTGAACTAAAAAAAAAAATTTCCATCGAAAATGGAATAGTAACTTTACTATAAAATATAAATTGTCAATCAAAACTTAAATATTAAATATTTTTAACCGAAATAAAGATTTTTTTAACTAGACAATTAACTTGTAAAAAAAAATTATTTTTTACAAAAAAATCAATTTTTAACAAAATATATGAATTTTGAACGAAGCATTTGAATTTTTAATTAAAGAAGAAAATTTTTCAACCAATAGTGGATTTTTACTATAAAAGATAAATTGTCAACCAAAATCTAAATAATTAAGTTTTCAACCAATAAAAATTAAATTTCAATAATTTTAGTCAAAACGATGAATTGTCAACAAAAAATTAATGTTTAGCCAGAGAGTTTAACTTTCAACCAAATAATTGTATTTCCAAACTAAGAAATTAATTTTCAACTAATATGCTAAATATTTAACTGGAATAATTGAATTTTCAATCAAAAATATGACTCTTTAAACAAGAATAATAATTTTCAAATAAAAAGATCAATTTTCTACAAAAAAATACAATTTTTCAACCAAATATATTAATTGTTAACAAAATAGTTGAATTTTGATTAAATAAGACAAATTTTCAACCAATAGTTAATTTAATAAAAAAATTAATTTTTACTAGAAAATTTATTTTTAACCAAAATCTAAATAATTAAATTTTAAGTTTTAAAAAACTAATGGTTAACCAAACAGATGAATTTACAATTAGAATAAATTAAATTTTCAATACAAAAATTTTAATAAAAAAATTAACTTTTAACCATTTTTATTAAAACGATGAATCTTCAAGAAACAAACAAATTATAATTTTTAACAAAATAGTTAAACTTTCATTCAAATAATTGTATTTCCAACCTCAAAAATGAATTTTCAACTAAAATGATAAATATTTAACATAAATGCTTCAATTTTCAACCAAAAGATGAATTTTTAAAGAAGATTATTTTTCAGATGAATAAATCAATTTACTTAATAAAAAACGCAATTTTTCAAACTAATCTATGAACTTTTTTCAAATTAAAAAATTAATTTTTACTGAAAAAATAATTGTCAACCAAAACTTAGAAAATTAAATTTGAAGTAAAAAAAATTAATTTTTGACCAAACAAATAAGTTTTTAATTATAATGAGTTCAGTTTTCAATTAAACTTATTACTTTTAACAACAAAAACTGTCCTTCAAAAATATTTACACTTTTAAACAGTGATGAATTTTAAAATAAAATTGAGCCCCTGGATTCAATAACTCGCTGAGCGCTCGAAAACGCGTAAAAGTATTGTCTGCGCGGTGACATTACGAGTCAAAATCAAAAGTCCGAATTTGGAAAAATGAAAAATACTG
>NC_046657.1:42798592-42812400 GCF_010883055.1 Belonocnema kinseyi
ATGTTTTTCGACGTTCGTGTTTGAAATGTATCGAGGAAATTTTCGATTTCCACGGGGTATTCGCGCTTATCGTAATCTTAAGCGTATTGTTGAACTTTTTGGCAAGTTTGAGCTTCCTCAGACTATTATTTATATAAAACCTAGCGTGTTGAACACAAACGTGCAGCGCGATGTGATTGAATTTCGCATTTTTTAACGGAAACTATAATGTTTACGAAAAAAGTTTAAACGGGTACATGCATTCATTTTTAAAAAGCTATCGAGCAGTATTTTTCATTTTTCCAAATTCGGACTTTTGATTATGACTCGTAATGTCACCGCGCAGACAACACTTTTACGCGTATTCGAGCGCTCAGCGAGTTATTGCATCCAGGGGCTCAATTGTAAATATTTAACTTAAATAGTAGAATTTTAAAATAAAAAGATTAATTTTCAACTGAAATTCTGAATCTTTGATCAGAATTATTTCATTCTTGGCCAAAAAAATTAATTTTGAAGCAAGAAGATTAATTCCTACTATAAAAGAGGAATTTTCAACTCGAAAAGATAATTTTTCGACTAAAATTTAATAATTAAATTATTAGTCAAAAATCTAATGTTTGATTAAATGAATTAATTTGTGTCTAAAATTATGGAATATTCAACTGGAATAGTAGTTACATTTTCAGTTTTAAAAAAAAATGTACAAAAAAATGTCAAGAAAATATTTAAGTTTTCGGCAAAAAGTTCCTTTTCAACCAAAGAAAAAATAAGTTTTCAATCAAATAGCTCATATTTCAACAAAAAAAATTTATTTTTTAATAAAATGATGAATTTTAAACAACAAAAAAATAGTTTTTATATAGTTTTTATAGTAAATTCCCGGTTAGTTTTTATATAGTTTTATAGTAAATTCCCGTTTTTTTAATTAAATTCCAGGTCATTTCCCGGTTTTCCCGGAAAGTAAAATTCTCGGTCCTTTCCCGATCATTCCCGGTCAAGTCGTCACCCTGATTTGGGAAACTCTGATCTGCCGCCAGAGGCCAATGACCACCGGTCATTCTCTAATAGAAAATAATAATAATATTTACAAAAGATTTCCTCTTTAAAAAAAACCAAGGGTATTGTTAAGAATCTTGGAAGTTGAGCTTGAATCCGTTAACTTGGAAGAATTTTAAAAGTGCCGTTTTCACTCATTTCAGGACTTGGAATATTTGCCTTCCTCCTCACACTTCACCGTTTATGCAAATACGGGAAGAATACCGGTCATTGTTTCACAGCATTGCTCTTTATTCGCATGACTTAAAAGCCAAGAACAAAAGGAAATGACTGAGTCTTTGTTTTTAATTCCAAGGCCAGATTTGACCTTCGTAGAAAATATTTCAAAATAAATATATATCCTCAACATTTTTTAATAATAGTCGAAATTTTATCAAATTTAAATTGCATTGAAAAATTATTTGATAACAAAATTATTTGTGAATAAAACTCAAATATTAGTATTTAATTTCGACTTAAATTTATAATTATCTTATTAATTTATTCGAAATTATATCAAATATAAATTGAAACAAAAATACAGGTATATTATTGTTAATAATTTAACTGAATTAAAAAATTGCAATTAATTATTTGTGATCTCTATTTAGAATTATTGACCAATTAGATAGTCATGGTGGCAATTCGGCGGACGATTTCAAATTCCCAGTCATTTCCCGGTCAAGTTTCTAAACTTGCCCGGTCAACAAAAAGTAACATATTTATATTTGCCAAAAAAATCTCAAACATTTATTATAAATAATTGAATTTTTAATCAAAAAGATGTATTTTTAAACAATAAGATTAATTTTCAAACGAAAAGATTGAGTTTCTACGTAAAAATACAATTTTTCAACAAAAGACATGAATTGTAACGAAATAGTTGAATTTTTTCTGAAAGGAGACTAATTTTCCACTAAATAGTTGCATTTTTAACTAGAAAAAAAATATTTTTTTACCGAAAATGGAATAGTTATAGAATTACTTTTCATCTTAACTGATGAATTTTCAACTAAAAGAATAAATCATCAAATAAAACTGTTGAACTTGCATAAAACACAAAAATAATAATATCTAATAATTTTTAATAGAAAAGATAAATTGTCAACCAAAACTTTAAAAATTAAGTTTAAAATAGAGAAAAAAGATTTTAACCAAAAAGACGAATTTTCAAATAAAAAAGATCATTTATCAAACAAAAATTAAATAATTAAATTTTTAGTCAAAAGATGACTCGTACACAAAAAACTGTAATTATGAAATATTCAAGTGAAATGGTATTTTCTGTTTAAGAAAAAAAAATTTCAACCAAGAAAAAAACAACCAATTTTCCATAAAATAGCACATTTTTCGACCAAAGAAATGAATTTTTAACTAAAATGAAGAATATTTAATAAAAAAATATTTTTCAACAAAATAATTTGTTATTCACTAAATTTTATTATTCAATAAACAAATGACGCGATTTTTTAAGACAAATTACATGAATTTTCAAAAATAGTTTAATTTTTTAATGAAGAATATCAATTTTTAATCAAATAAGGTAAAGCATGAAAATTTGCGTCACGATGACTGGGACTTTGAAATTTCATTAAAAAAAATAAAATTTCAAGAAAAAATGAAAGAGTTTTTCGTTAAAATTTTATTTCGTAACAAAAAAAAAATCGGATTTGCAGAAAAATAGTTAAATTTGCGATAAAAATGTGTCATCTAAAGCAAAAATCAATTTTCAATCGAATAGCTCATTTTTCAAACAAAGAAATTAATTTTTAATGAATATGATGAATTTTCAACAAAAAAATGAATTTTTAAGCAAAAAGGAGAATTTTTAAACACGGCGATTAACTCTTAAAAAAATTTAACAAAAAAGTTCATTTTCTACGCAGAAAGTCGATTTTCAAACAAAATGAGTGATTTTTCAACAAAATAAATGAATGTTCAATTTACAAAGCCAAATTTACATTTATATTTTTACATTTTGGATTAGAAAAAATCAATGTTCCACTCAAAATAGAACGGCTGAATTTAAACTTGAATAAATTAACTTTCAACCAAACTAATCATTCTCAACTAAAATAATGAATCTTAAACTGAAATAGTTAAATTTTTAGTTAGAAAATTAACTTTCAAAAAATAGTTGCATTTTTAAAAAGGGATGAATTTTTAATTAAAATGACGAATCTTCTATGAACAAAATTAATTTTTAACAAAATAGTTTAGCTTTTAAACGAAAGTGGTTAAATTAAAAAAAAAAAAACTAGTTCCCTACGAAAATGTAAAAAAAAAATGTATATTATAATTTAGTAATACTTCCTTTCTTCTAAATCACAGTTTTAATTCTTTAAACAAATTCCCTGAGAACTGCAAACGTAGATATAATAGAAATCACTTTTCTAAATTGGCCAAAATTAATAATAAAAACTTAAAGTTTCCTACGATTAGAGGTAAATTTCCGGTTTTTAGATTAATTTCCCCGACATTTCCCGGTCAATAAAATTCCCGGTCATTTCCCGGTCATTTCCCGGTCATTTCCCAGTCTTTCCTAGTTTCCCGGTCAAGTCGCCACTCTGATAGTGGACAAAATAATCACGATTATGAGTCCGATCCCTGAAAATTCTCTAATTAGAGATGATGAATTTAATAGAATTCTTTATAATGAAGAAAAGAAAGGATGCTAAACAAATTCTCCACGAAATATTGTTTTGTATCAACTCAAGTTGTGTCAGAGAACTTCTTTCTTGGGATCGTTAAAAAAAATTCTGAGGAATGACTGGATTAGAATCGAATTTAGTGACAAGGTCAGGAATAATTTGAGAGTTGACAGAATAATCCCGAATATAACGAAAACATTGCGATAGTTGAATTCGCAATAAGTAGGGAGCGATGGAAACAGAGAGAGAGAGAGGGGGGGGTGTAGAGGGGGGGAGAGAGAGACAGAGACAGAGAGGGGGAGGAGAGGAGGGGGGGAAGAGAGAGGAAGATGCTATACGCTGTGAACTATGTACACTCGACTCTCGGTTTAGGCGCTCGCGATTTGGTAATTCCTAGAACTGCTGCCCCACGCACTTTCTCAGAGCGCGCGGCGAGAACCAGTTGCGACTCTTGTCTGAAAAACACCAGCAGCGTAGCGAAAAGGCGAAGTGCGTGGAGTGCAAACGGTTCAGGCGGCCCTGGCGGTTTACGTTTCGATACTCCCGATTTAAAGACAGAGCTACTTGCAGGAAATCCCGAACACTAGAAAAGGGTTCTAAACAAATTTTCCAGAAAATATTATTTTCTATCAACTCAAGTTAAGTCAGAGAACTTCTTTCTTGGGATGTTTCAAGCATAACTCTGGTGAAAGGCTGGAGTATAATCGTGTTTAGTTAAGGGCCCGGAATAATTTGAAAGTGGGCAAAATAATACCGAGGATAAAGGAAACAGTGCGATTGTTGAATTCGAAACAAGTAGAGAGCGAGAGAGAGGGATGCTAATCGCCATGGACTATGCAATAGTGAGTGCTAGTGAGTCGGAAGTCCTCGAGACGCCGGTAGGCGGTGGCAGATCCTCTTTTATATGTTAATTGATGTTCGCTCGAACCGAACGTGCCACGGTTCAGGTTGAGGACTTCAGGTCCAGATCACGTAAATCTGCCGTGTCGAAGGTCCATCCAAGTCCGGTTATTAGACTCAAATACGACCTGTTCCTGAACTAAAATTCTGAACTCAGGCCCGCAGGAGGAAATCGCGTGCCTTGGGCAAAATTCAGATTGCGCACGTCCTCCCTAATTCGATTACTCGAGCCCAATTATATTAAAGATCCTCCCCTTTATAGACTCTAATACCAAGTCTGGATACCTTTTCGAAATTTCGCAATATAAATCTTTATCGAAATTCTCTAATTGAAGATGAACAATTTTCTAGGGGCCGCGCACTACTTGATGGCTTTTAAGAAAGTAGTAACAGCAGCTCAGACTTTTAAACAATTAATTTAATTTTTACATAAAAAATGAATGCAAGCCTAACAAAAAAGATACTGAGTTCTTACAACCCTTTTATAGTTCTATTGATTGTCATGGAATCACTTACCTGGGATAAAAAAGGAAAATATTATTTAGGTCATTTCTATTGGGGCATGGGTCTTTTCTTTATTATTTTTATCTCTATTAATTTGCGCAGAAAATCCTTTGAGGACCCTCTTTTCCAACTCAATCAATTTTTCGGAACAGCTTGACACTGCCAAATCTTTTGAAATCTCATAACTTCAAGACAAGATTTTAAAGACTGCGTCTAATTTACCGAGTTATCCTGTTTCAAGGTCATCAGTGATTTTTAGTGCTGTTTGCGCTAGATGTGAAGATAATTTTCGACGGATTTGTGTAAAAGACAATTTAAAAGAACTATCTAGAAACGATTATTTAAATGAAATATTAATGAGCTCCCAAGTATTTCTCTCGGTTCCTTTTGAGGGTTCGCTTAGGAGAATCGCTAGGTAAAAAATCAGCGATAATTGATTTCTTCCGTTAGGGAATGGTCGTCCTCACTTTCCCTAGAATAAGTTGCCTCGATGCGAAACAGGCTTCACAGGTCCTCTCTCTGACCCTTTATAGAAGAACATGCATCGCTTCTCCTGTCTATGCCCTCTGCATGTGTTGGCTCAGCTAGTCGGACGACCTTCCTCAGAACACACTAGTATGGAAACCAGGGACGTTTCAAGTTTCAATCCTACCACTTTGCGCTAATCATTTCCAATTTACCAGCGTTGAATCACGAGAAACTACAAATTTACGCGAGTCAAGTCTATACAAATTTCTACCTTACCGACCTCGGGACTCTTCGATAGCTCGAGTGGTTCATTTCTGTGACGAGTTTCTAAAATCTTCTCAACGAGTCTCGATAACGCCATGCAGTCATATTGCGCAATTGTGAAAAACGAATTTTGCATAAACAGCTTCAAGGTTATTTATCAACATTAAATTAAATTCCGAAACTGGATTATGATTTTAAAGCACAATGAAAGTCTCTTTCGAGATGAAAACCGTAAAGTCAGGCAGGGTCGACCCTGAGTACCAATTCCTACCTTATCGACTTCGAAACCGTTCTAAGGCTTCCGTGATTTTTGTTCATGTTAAGTTTCTAGAAGGTTTTTAGAGAGTCCCGCTGGACCGAGAAAAATCGAAGAATTATTTTGCTTGCTCGAATTATCGCGCAATTATCAGAAACGAATTTTGCATAAACAGCTTCAAGGCTACTTATCAAATGATTAAAAACCTTGAATCTGTTTACGCGAAATTCGTTCCTCACAATTGCGCAATGTTTCAATCGAGGTAACTTATTTCCCGGAATTTGTATCCAGAAACGATCCTGTCTAACCTACTCAGGGTTTCATCTCGAAAGAGAATTTTATTGTATTTTAAAGTCATAATCCAGTTTTTAAGTATAATTAATGTTAAAAATCTTGGCATTGGTAATTGAGGTTTTTAGCAAACTCTACGCGGCCCTGGAAGGCACCTGTGTTCTATGTATAACATTATGCTAGGGGTTCGTGTCTTTCTTTATTTTCTACAAGCACCTGTCCTCTAGCTTCAAAATAGATGGGGATCTCATTCAGATTGTAGTCCAAGTAAACAAGACAAGCCTTATTTTAAAAAAAGGGTCCTTCCAGCCGGATAATATCAAAAGGACTAGCACTCCCTTACTATTTGTCTTTTTTTTTGGGAATAATAATCAAATGTAGGTGGCCGCAGAACTTTATTTTTCAATATCCCTGAATCGTTTGTGAACAGAAAAAAGAATTAAACATTTTTTCATTTATTTATTTCAACAAAAAAAAAACTTTTTTACTATAAAGGACGAATTTTTAGTCAAAAAGAACGAATCTTCCACAAAATAGATGAATTCTTTACTAAATAGCGGAATTTTCAACCAAGATGATTAATTATCTACCAAAAATAAAGAAGTCAAATTTTTAATTCAAAAAATTAATTTTAAAGAAAAAAGAACGATTGTGCAACAAAACAGTTACATTTTAAAATGATTAGTTTTGTTTTTAACTAACATGTTTAATTGACTACAAAATTTTTGAATTTTTGAGGAAAATGAGGAATTTTGTGCAAGACCGTTTCATGTTCCACCTGAAATAATAAATTTTTAACAAAAAGGTTCATTTATGACTAAATAGTTGAACTTTCAACTAAAATTATGAATCTTCAATTACAAAAATTGAATTTTTTGCAAACAATTTCAACCTAAAACCAAAACCTAAAACTTAAGAACAAATGTTTAAATTTTCAACCAAAGAGTTGAGTTTTCAAGAAAAAATATTAATCCTTAAAGAAAATAATGAATTTTTAAGGAAAATGTTCATTTTCAACGAGATTTCAAAATTCAACCTGGGTGTTGAATTTAAAAAAAGTTGTTTTTTAACCAAGAAGATTAACTTTTTACAAAAAACTTATAAATTAAGAAAATTCATGAATTTTTGAGCTAATACAAAAGCGGAATTTTTAACCAAAATGTGAAAAGTTAAATTTTCAATAAATTAAATAAATCTTATCGAAAGCAATCAATTTTTCAACCAGAAGATCATTTTTAAATGAACATGGAATAATTAAATTTACAGTTAAAAAATTAATTCTCAGCTTAAAACTTTTTAAAATAAAACACTGTTACTTTCAAATAAGTAGTTGAAATTTTAACCAAAAAACATACATTTTTAAACAAAAATATCAAGCGTAATTGGTATTAAAAAAGCAGCAACTTTAAACTAAAAACAGTTGCACTTAATAAAAATAGACAAATTTTCAACAAAAAATTGAATTTTCGACCCAGCAAGATTTTTCAGTTAATAAGAAAAAGAATTTCATAAAAAATATTGAATTTTAATGTCAAAATGGCGAATTTTTCCAAAAAGATTGAATTTTTTAATCTAAAATATGAATTTGTACCCAAAAAGTTAATTTTTTAACTAGCAAGATAAATTTTTAACCCAGAATACAATAGTTAAGTTTTCAGTTAAAAAAAAGTTTTAACCAAAAATGAAATGTATTTTCAACCAAACAGATAAGTTTTTTTTATCAAAGAAATGAATCTTCGTCAAACAAATTAATTTGTACACAATAGGAATAATAATAACCAATCGGGATGAATTCCAATACGAAAATACAATGGTAGACTTTAAAAAATAAAAAATAAATAATAACATTTAACCAAGAATAGTTGGATTTTCTTTTTGAATTCTATCAATAATTTAGTTCAAATTTAACACTTAGTTCAAATATCATATGACTTTTTATGAGGAGGGAGTGCATAAAAATCTGTAAAACTATAATCAGCGGAAGGGGGTATTCAAAATTTACTGAAAATAGCGTCACGTAATGTGTGAAGACTCCCCATACATCTGCTGGGCAGATAGCGCCACCAATTTGTAACTATGGGGAAAAAATTTGAAATGGATCTCAATCTTGAAAAGAAATCTGATATTAAATAATTCATTTTTGACCCTAGTGTAATATTTTTTAATAAAATGAATTGATATTCACTCCTTATTTTTATTAGCCTTGCTCTAATAACTTTCAGATACCCAACAGTTCGTGTTTCAGATGGCGCTTTTGTCAAGGTCAAAGAGGTTCCCCACAGTACACCATCAGAAAATCGGTTCTAAAATGTTTACAAAGAGGTTTTGTGATCTGTAGAAGTGTGTGTATGGCGTTAAGTGAAGAAGGTATCAAAGGCACGACTCGAGACGAGTAAAAATAGACTGGAGACTCGAAACACGGAGCACCCTTTTACCGATGGCGGTGGCCGGGGCAGCACCAAGTACGTAAGTGGCCTTTGCCGAGAGTGGTTGACCAGCTGGTTGTAAGTGCATGCTACTATGATCATTTCCTCGACAGGAAAGACAGGAGGATCGAGTGAATAGAATCACAGGTCGACTGCACGATTCAATTCTTATATGTATCCACTTTCCTACGTTCCTTTAAACAAATAAGGCTTCCTTAAACAATCTCTATGATCACATATTTGTTAATTTTTCGAAAAATGATTTTCTTTTTTAAATTGACGCAAGTATCATGATTGTCACAAAGGTTTTGGCACCTTTTCATTGTAACCTTGTAAATGTAACCTTGTCTTTTGGACGCATCTCCTTCTCTTTCTCCTCCTCCCTCCTCATCCTGATACATCTCTTAAAATCTGATGTTTCAAAAAATCAGTGTGTTCGATTTATTAGAGACAATCACAAGGAAATAGAAAAAAGAGAGATACAAATGTTAATCGAGTCCAGAATCTTCAAAATCGTATATAGATTGTGTTGGGACCATCAGCGCCCTAAAATGTGTAGCATATTTTCACTTGGTCTCCACTAGTTAACATCTTTTCAATCGATTTCGACGAGGTAAAACCTTGTCATTTGTATGCTTCACCTCTTCCTCCTCCTCCTCCTTCACCTCTTTATTCTTCTCCAGCACTAACCCCTCCTCTTCATCCTCCTCATTCACCGCTTCAAATCTGATGACCCTTTCTCTTGATATACACGAGCTAAAACCTTTATAATTGGTTTCTACGAGAAGGAGCCTTATCATTTGTACACTCTCCTCCTCGTTCTCTCTATCCATCTCTTCCTCCTCCTTCTCTTTGACACCCTTTTTCTCTTCATCATCCTCCTTATTCGCTGCTTGAAATCCGATCTTTCAAAAATCAGTGTAATCAAAATCATTAGAGACAATTATATAAGAACGAAAAAAAGAGGGAGAAAAATGATAATCGACTCTAGAATTTTCAAAATTCTATATATGTGATGTTGGGTCCATCAGCACCGTTAACTCTGTCTCAATCTTTCTTTTGATATACACGAGCTAAGACCTTTATAATTGGTTTCTATGAGATGGAAACTTGTCATTTGTACACTCTCCTCCTCTTCCTCATGCTCCTCGTTCTCTTCCTCCTCCTTCTCTTTGTCACCCTTTTTCTCTTTATCATCCTCCTTATTCACTGCTTGAAATCCGATCTTTCAAAAATCAGTGTGATCAGAATCATTAGAGACAATTATACAAGAACGAAAAAAGAGGAAGAAAAATGATAATCAACTCTAGAATCTTCAAAATCCTATATAGATTGTGTTGGGACCATCAGCACCCTAAACTCTGTAGCACCTTTTTTAATGGTCTCCACGAGTTAACACCTTTTCGATTGGTTTATACAAGATGGAACCGTGTAATTTGTACACTCCTCGTTCTCCACCTCTTTCTCTTCCTTCACCTCCTCCTCTTCATCTTCCTTTTCTTTTTCATCATCATCCTCATTATTCATCTTTTCAATTCTGATCTTTCCAAAAATCAGATTCATTAGGGACAAAAATAAATGAGGGGGAAAGAAAAAGGAAGAAAAGTGACAATCAAATCTCAAAGCATCAAAATCCCATAGAAATTTTATTGTGAACATCAGCGCTCTTATATCTGTAGCACCTTTTTACTTGATCTCCACGAGTTAGTACCTTTTCAATCAGTTTCTACAAAATGAAACCTTGTAATTTGTACACTTCTCTGCCTCCTCTTCCTGCACAAATTCACGCTCCTCCTCCTCCTCTTCATCCTTCTTCACTTCTCCACTTCTGTATCCTTCTCATTTGCATGCACCGCTTTAAATCTGATGTTTCCAAAAATCATTGTGATCAGGATCATTAGAAACAGTTATATAAGAACGGAAAAGAGAGGGAGAAAAATGATAATCGACTCCAGAATTTTCAAAATCCTTTATAGCTTTTTAATTTTTTACGACATGAAATCTTTTCATTTCTACACTTCTCCTTCTCCTGCACCTCTCCTCCTCCTGATCCTACTCATTCAATCACAATTTTTTCTGGATTTTCATCAATTATCAATTTTCAATTTAAAATAACAACTATCTACCAAAAATGTAATATATAAATTTTCAGTTAGAAAATTAATTCTAAGCCAAAAAAACAAAGAATTTTCAACATAATAGTTTAATTTTTAACAAGACGGATGAATTTTAAACTATAATAATTAATCTTAAACCTAATAGTGGGAATTTCAACTAGAAAGGGGAAATTTTCAATTAAAAATATCAAACATCTACCAAAAATGGAAAATATAAATTTTCAGTTTGAAAAAGAAATCTCTATCAGTGAAAAAAAAGTGCGAATTCTGAAATATGAAAATGATTTTGAAACTTATTAGCTTATCTTTTTTTGTAGGGAAAATAATTGCAATAATTTTCTTTGGTTAATTTTAATATAATATACATAACATAAATGCAGGGACATCTCTCGCAAAATTTATCAATTATCGTATTTTTTATCCTCCTTATTGTACTTCTATGAAGTCCTACATTATTCCCTAATTGTCAGTTATTAAATAGTTTATATGCCTTTATTTCCTGCAACAGCTGTTGTCTGGATCTAGAGTTTACCGTTTGAAAAATAAACGAACGAAAGAGTTTAAGAGTAATGGAGAGAGTTTGATACCGGGGCAAAGAGGGAGAAAAAAGTACCTCTCGATAAATCTATTTTCACCCCACAATTTTCATCTGATTAAATTTTTTTTTAATTTTATGTCTAGTTGGATAAGTGACTAAATTTTTGTTATCTGATTCCTCAAAAATATGAAGGGGACTTGGACTAAGTCAGAAATTAATCAATTTTCTCAAATTTTATAATTAATAATCTTCTACATTTGTAGGGACAGGGCCCACATATTGGAAGCATGGTGCGGTCTGAGAGACCGCACGGCCATACAAATTAAAACATATGTTGACACTACTGTGGTCATGCGGTCTCCCGGACCGCATATCAGCTTTAAATCAGTATGTAGCATGGTGCGGTCTATGCTACCGCACGGCCTAAATGTTAAGTGACTGTATGGCACCCTGTGAAAAATTCAAGCTGAATTCCAGGTTTTGAAAGTATTTAAGATCACGAGACAGGGTGACTATTGAGATTGTAGAAATTTTACTGGAATTGCTTGAACCACCTATGGGCAGAGTAGACTCTAGAACAGGTATGTAATATATAAGTGAATAAACAGGTAGAGGTGCAGGTTTTATACCTATAATGAGGTCTTTCGAGTCGGGGGGTCGATAAATTTATTGAGGCGGGTTGGATGCCCCTGCAAAAATATGGGCAATTAAAACGTAGCAGCAGACTCCTTTAGTTCTTAGGACATTTTCGATTAACAAGGAAGTGCAAAGCTCTGAAGAAAAATCTTTCACCGTTCATTCAACCTATACAGTTCATCTCTGAAAGAATTAATTTACTTTCTCATTACACTTTTTTCACCATTCCCCTCTCTAATTCCCCTCTTTTCAAGAAACTTCCCCTATTTCCCTTTTTTCTTGATTTTTTGCTTAAATCAAAAGAAAATCTAAATATTTTTGGTTAAAAGTTAATTTTGATGTTAAAAAATTAATTCATACTTTGTTGAAAATTAATTTTTTTAAAGATTCATCTGTTTAGTTGAAATTAAATAACTTTGTTGAAAATTCGTTTTTTTTTTTTGGTTGAAAATTAAACTTTTAATTGAAAATTTAACAATTCCATTTTTTGTTGAAAGTTTATATTTTTTGGTTAACTCAACTAATTGGTTAAAAATGCATCGTTTCTAGTTGAAAATTCCACTATTTGGATCAATATTGAACTCTTTTGTCAAACATTAATTTTTTTGTTGAATATTCATAGGTTGAATGTTAATCACTTTTGTTGAATGTTTGGTGAAGATTTATCATTTAATTAAAATCTTAATTCAACTTATTAACAAATAATCAATCAATTATCATTAAATTATTATTTTTGCTCATTATTAAACTATGGCTTTAAATTAACTTTTTTGTTGAAAATTTATATTTTCGGGTTGAAAATTCAACTTTTTTGTTTAAAATTTCTTGTTTGGCTTGAGAAATCAACAATTGGGTAGAAAATTAAAATAGTTGGTTAAAAATAACTTTTTATTTTCAGGTTTAAAATTCAACAATTTGGTTGAAAATTCCAATTATTTCATTAAAAACTGAACTACTTTTTAGAAAACTCTTCTATTTGACTTGGAAATTCAACCGTTTGTTAGAACATTAAGCTTTTACTTTATAAAGTAACTCTTTTGTTGAAATTTTATATTTTTGGATCGAAAATTTAACTGTTTTGTAGACAATACTACAGTTCTTTTTTACTCTTGACTGGAAAGTGTGTCTTAGTTGAAAATTTAATTCTTTTGTTGAAAATTCGTTTTATTTAGTTAAAAATTCATTTCTTTAACTACAAATTCATAACTTAAATTGAAAATTCATCTCTTTGTTACAAATTTTTAACCTTTTGTTGAAACTTAGTTTCTTTTTTGGTTGAAAATTAAATTTTTTAACTGAAAATTTAACTATTCCATTTTTGGTTGAAAATTAATATTTTTTGGTTAACAAATCAATTACTTGGTTAAAAATGTATAATTTCCAGTAAAAAAATTCAACTGTTTGGTTGAATATTGAAAAATTTCTTTAAAAAATTTTGTTTCAATTTATCCTCTTATTATAAAATGCACTTTTTTTCTTAAGAATTAATCCGTCAATTGGCATTCAACTATTATTTTAGTTAATTAACAATCAATTTGGCTGTAAATTAAAAATTTTATTTATAATTTATATCTTTTGGTTGAAAATGCAACTGTTTGGTAGAAGATTTGGTTTTTGGCTTCAAAAATTCGACAATTTGGTATAAAATAAACTATTTGGTTATAACTGAACTTATTTTTTTGAATTATATTTGTTTCGGTAAAAAATTCAACTATTTCGTTGAAAAATACACTATTTACA
>NC_046657.1:42812500-42817279 GCF_010883055.1 Belonocnema kinseyi
ACTTGATGTTCGGGAAATTCAAATATTTTGTAAACAATCAGTTTTTTTTCTTCAAAAATTCGACATTTTTTTTAGAAAATCAAACCACTTGGCCTTAAATTAGCTTTTTTTAGTTTAAAATTAATTTTTTTAAACGACAAATTGAATTATTTCATTTTTAGTTAAAAATTTATTGATTTTTTATATGAAAATTAAACTATTTAGTTAAAATGTAAAAAATTTAACTGCTTTAAAAAATATTCATTTTTATGAAAAGAAAATGCGTCCTAGTTTTTGCAACTGTTTGTTTGAAAAAATTAACTTTTCTGTTAAAAACTATTTTTAATATAAAGTCACCTTTTTTTGTTGAAAACTCAAATGTTTTGTTGAGAATTTTTGTTATTGACAGAAAATTCGTCTGTTTTATTGAAAATGCATATTTCTTATTCTAGGTTGACAATTAATCTATTTGATTAAAAACTATTTGGAAAATTTCAATTATTTTGTTTATTTTTATGTATTTATTTTTTTTTTTATTTCTAAAACTTATGGGCATCGAATGAGATAAATTTGCGCAAGCAAATTTCAGACAGTTGATTTATTGTATTTTTGTTAAATTTTTCTAGTTTGGGAGGATGATTTACGCTGTGTTTCACATTACCAAGAGTCATAAAGTTGATAAAATTTTTTGGTGATCTTTTGTCAGTAAAAAAAAAAATTCTGTAAAAAAAATGCAGGCTTTAGCAGGTTTGAAAGAAACATTTTTTTCGTTTATCATGAACAAGACAAAATTCAGTTTCATCTATTTATGAATTCAAATTAAACTATTATTAATTAATTATCAATTATCAATCAATTTTCTTTGAAAGAATTTACTCCCCAATTTTCTTGAAAAATAACCCTATTTCCCTTCTTTTGGGCTGTGAAGTCTGCTGTAGATTAGAATTTAAAAAAAGATGCACTATTGATGTCCCCAATTACTAGAATGAATGACGCAATTAGGAAAGTGGAAGATCATCTGAGATGTTCTGATGAAACGTTGGCTCAGGTTTTGTACCAACTTTTTTGAAACGGATCGACGACCTACCGGTGTTCTCGACTATTTTGACGATCACTGTCTCATGAAACCGGTTATTGTGATAAGCGAGTCTCACAATGTATAAACCAGCCTTTCGAAGGGAAAAGCAAAGTGTGATAATAAATCCGAAGTGGGATGAATTTGTCGCTCTGGAATAACAAAAAACCATCTTCCGCTCATATATCACTTCTAGCTGGCAATTATTATAACGTTACTTGCATCGTTACCAGTGTCAAGGTACATTAATTAGTACCGTGTGTGTTCGGAGTTACAGACCTAAAACTGATCCTCACAATATTTTCTTTCCACATTATGACGTTTCGAGAAAATTATTTCTTGCAGTCGATTTAATGATATAAGTTCCACGTCAACAATTGGGTCGTTCAAGATTCGATCAGCTAAAGACAAAGAACACGTTGGTTGTGTACCGGAAAACTTTTCCACATATGTGGGTTTAAGGGTCAATCGATAAGTGTAAAGACTTCCTTTTCGTCATTTGGCACAAGATTCAGCCAATCGCTTCCTCTTTTATTCTTGCTTTTATTTTCCTGGCCGACTACTGAACCGCTAAGTGTTCGAGCTTCGAGCGGAAGTCGGTTTGGAAGATATAAACAAATGAAATCAGAAGCCAGATGTTTGTCTCGCGAGATAGGAAGCGAAGCTCCTCCATCAGACTTAATTCCAATGCAATTTTCTTCCCGCTTCAATAAAGACTTTTCTAATGCCAGAATTGCTTCTCAAACATCTGTGCTCCAGCATGTTCCAGTTTCATATATGAAACTAGGATTTATAAATAAGTTGGCGATCGACATAGGAAAATGGAGAAAATAATTCAAGGCTAGAAGAGTGGAGTTATTGAGACTGACGTGAACAAAGATTGGTTTTCTCTCGAGTCTAGAATTTTCTCAATGTGTATGCAACTCGACATATTTATCGACTGACCAGTAAACTGCCAACCACGTGTTCTGCCTCGGAAAGTGAGAGTTCTCTCGATTATGCGTTGAGTTAATTTTGAGCCACTATGATCTGGGTTAAAGTTAAGTGCAGCTGAATGGCAAGCAAGGCTTATCGTTCAGAGGGGATTGTGCATACGGATCTTAAGGAGGTCAATTAAGCATGATCCATGCCGTTCATTAAAGTGAACATTAATCCATCATATTTATAAGTCTTTTCAGTCAGGTGTCACTTCTGAAACTAAAATAGTTTCTTCTGCAAAAAGTCCTCTCTAAGAAATAAGTAAATCGTGCTCGATTTTTGAATTTCAAGAGGTGGCGAAATGTGGATCAAAGGGAGTAATAAACTACAAAAAAACTATTTGGTATGAGTCGTTCAATATCGATTGTCGTACTGCGACAGCTAAGTTGGTTAGCGTTGGCATCGCCTGGGGTTGGCGCCCATGGCCACGTTGCAACCCTCAGTTTTCCATCAATAATAAAAAAACCCTTTGGCAAGCTTCTAAATTCAATTCTGCTCCGAGATCAAACCAATTTCGAAATAGATAAAATAATTACGTTATTTCTTTTGATGAGGACGAAACTAATTATAGATTGATTAGTACAAATGAAAGGATCTGTGTTAGAGAAAAGAAATGAAAGGTGTTAGAGAGTTGAATGTGATGATGTGACCAATACCATCTGTATAAGATTTTGAAGCTTGAGAAGTTGACATCATTTTTCTCCCTCTTTTTCCGTTCTAGATCATCATACTTGAAAAGATAAATGAGGAGGTGAAGAAGGAATGTCCAAATGACAAAGTTCTATCTCAGAGAAATCAAGTACTAAGGTGCTAACTCGTGGAGACCAAGAGAAAAGGTTCTATAGATTTTAGGCCGCTGATGGTCCCAACACAATCTATTTAGGATTTTGAAGATTTTAGATAAAAGATGCGATGTCATTTTTCTCTCTCTTTTTCCGTTCTTTTATCATTGTCTCTCATGAGGTGCTGCAGAGTTTAGGCCGCTGATGGTCCCAAAACAATCTATATAGGATTTTAAAGATTCTAGAGAAAAGATGAACGATGAGGAGGAGGAGTGTTCAAATGATAAAGTTCCATCTCAGAGAAATAAAATAAAAATGCGCTAACTCGTGGAGAGCTGATGGTCCCAACACAATCTATATAGGATTTTGAAGAACCTAGAGTCGATTATCATTTTTCTCTCTGTTTACTCAGCTTTTATCATTGTCTCTAATCAGCCGATCACAGTGATGTTGGAAACATCATATTTGCAAAGATGAACAAGAAGAAGTTGGAGGAGTGTACCACTGACAAAGTTCCATTTCGAAGAACTCAATTTAGAAGGTGCTAACTCGTGAGGAACAAATCAAAAGATGCTACAGAGTTGAAGATACTGGTGTGCCCAATACCATCTATATGGGATTTTGATTTTGGAAATATCCGTTTTAAAGAGGTGAATGAGAAGGATGGTGACAAAATGAAAAGGCAGTACAGAGTTGAGGGCGCTTATGTTCCCAATACAATTTATACAGTATTCTCAAAGTTCAAAAATTCGCAAAGCGAGTTATCACCTTTTTGTTTTGTTTCCACGCGTTAGCACCTTTTCATTTGGTCTCGGCGAGATGGAACCTTGTCATTCGTACACGTCAACATACTCACTGATTTTTGAATTCAATCGTGGGAAAGTGCTTAAAAAAGTGCAAATAGAGTAATGAGTCCGATTGCTGTCATCAACAGAAAAAAAAACTAACGAGTCACTCTCGACGAATAATCTTTGCAACACTTTTTTTAGCAGAACTAAAGATTAGCGAGAGATTTTCGCAATTTCCTGAAAGCTGTTTTTAACGGGCAGCATGAGGCGAAATCGACGATATTGCTACCGCGGAAAATAATTGACAATTGCCGTATGTGCTGTAATTACTCTGAATCGATTCGATGCACCCCTAGATGTCCATGTTACACGAGTCGGGCCGGATCTTGAAAATGAGAGAGGCTCAGAGAAATATTATTACCGTGATCCTCGAGCACCACATAAAAAGAGGACGTAGCAGGACAAGTAAAGATGGAAAAGGAAAAGAGATATTGTCGAGTCCCAAGTTCTGAGTGAAAGTAAAGACATAAACGAAGTCCAAGTAGAACTTCGATTTCGAGGTCTCCAGAATCGGAACTCGGTTTTGCATGGATCTAACTTCTTCGGCTTAAATATGTCCTTGCTGAGAATCACACCAATGAAAATAGAGAGGCAGCGGGTTTTTAAATATGAATTCCTACCTTACCGATATCGAAACCGTTCCACAGCTGAACTGGTTTATGCCCGTGCTAAGTTTCTACAATGTTCGCGAAGGGTACATATTACGTCACAATATTGCACAATTGGGAGAGACGAATTTGAATTAGAGATTCAATTGAACTGATTTTGATTGAATTTGAGCATTTCGTATAAATGCTTAATTGAGATAATAAATAACCTTGAAATTGTTTACGTAAATTCGTCTCTCTCAATTACACAGTTTCATTTTGTGACTTCATCGGGCCACTTGGAGAACATTCAAGAAACTTTTTAACTGCAGAATTGATTTGTTCATCAAAATAGGTTCAAAAAGAGGGGAGCAAAGGGTGAACTGAGAAGAGGGGAGAGGTAAGGGAGGGGAAGTGAAAGTAGAAGTTAGATAAGTGTTCTTCATCAGTTGAAACTTTATCTTTTTTAATACAAATTTATTTAATTGTTTGAAAATTTAACTTTTTTGCTGAAAATGGTTTGTTTTCTT
>NC_046657.1:42817379-42841273 GCF_010883055.1 Belonocnema kinseyi
TTCTATTTGTGGTTGAAAATTTCTTTTTCTTTTAATTAAAAAATTCATGTGTTTTGTTGAATATACGTCCTTCTTGGTAAAAAAATAATTCTTCTTCATAGAAATTCAATTATTCATTTAAAAATTACATTTTACTGTGGAAGATATATTATTTTAGTTAAGCGATCATTTCTGTAAAATTCCACTTTTTCTGTAAAATTTATGTTTTTTTATTGAAATTTATTCTTCTTGGTTGAAGATTCATCCGTTTAATTGAATAATTAACTATTTCGTTCAAAATACATACATTTTATTTGTTTTAAAATTAATTTTTTTTGTTGAAGATTCATTATTTTAGTTAAAAAATAATTTCTTTGGTGGAAAATTCAACTATTCAGATAAAAATTTATTTATACTGTTGAAAATTTTTTCTTGTTTTGTTAAAAAATTACGCTTTTTGGTTGAAAATTAATCTATTTAAGTTGAGGATTAAAGTATTTTGTAGAACATTCGTCAAATCGGCTTAAAAATTCAACAATTTCGTAAAAAATTAAATTTTTGTTTAGAAAATTAGTTTTTTTTATTAAAAATCAATTGTCTCAAATAAAAATTTACCTACTCCATTTTCTGTTAAAAAGGTATATTTTTCAGTTTAAAAATTCAATAACACACTGTTCCAACTATTTATTTGAAAATGTACGTAAGTCGTTCAAAAGTTGACTTTTTTGCTAGAAATGTAGTCTGATTAGTTAAAGTTCAAGCTTGACTTTTTTTGGATAAAAATGTTTTTTTTTGTGTTGGAAATTAAAATATTTTATTGAAAATTCGCTTTTCTTTTATTCACAAAAATATATTTCTAACTGAAAGTTTAAGTATCCTATTTTTGGTTGAAAATGTATCCTCTTTAATAAAAAAATGCACGTATTTTGTAGAAAATTTCTCTTATTTGGTAAGGGAAATAAAGAGCGGGGACGTAAGAAAAAGGGGGACTAGGACAAGTGAGAGGAAGTGAAGGAGTAGAAAAAGTAAGGGGAGAGGAATTATCGGAAGTGAGCGAAAATGAGGGGGTAGGGAAAGTGAGATTCAAATCAGGTCGGGGCAGTAGAGAAAGTGATGGGAGGGGAAGTGATGAAAGGGGTAATAGTGCAAATGAGAAGGTGATGAAAGTGAGGGAGTAGGAGAATTAAATTAAGAGGAGGAAAGGTGTAGAAAGTAAGGAGGGTAGGGAAAGTGAAGAGAGCAATTAGGGGATGTAGGCGGAAATAAAATTAAATAAAGGATTTTAGAGTTGGTGGTATACTGGTAGGGGAAGTTAGGTGGAAATTAAGGTAGAGCAATTTATTTATGTTAAATGAGAGGAGGACTAGTAAAGCAGTGTGGAGTCGTGGGGGGATAGTATAAGCAGGGAGAGTGATTGAAAATAACAGGGTGTTGCAAGTCAGGGGGTAGGAAACGTAAGAGTTGGAAAACTACGAAAAGTGAGCAGTGTAGAGGAAGTAAAACGAGAAAATTTAGAGGAAGTGAGGTTGAAATTAGGGTAGAGAAAGTGATGGAAAATGATGTGAAGGGAAGCGAGGGACGAAAAACTAGTGGAAATAAGAGGATGGAGACGAAATGTAAGGTGCGGATGAAGGAGTAATAATTGGAAGGATTGGGAAGTTGTGGGAAATGAGTCGAAATGTTTGGTAGGGAAGAAGTCAAAATTATGAGGTGAGATGTAAGAAGAAATAAGGGCGGGGGATGTTAAAAAGTGAGAAGAGGACTAGTCGGGTAGTGCGTATGAGTCCGGAAGGGGAAGTGAAGCCTGGGAAAGAAAAAATTTGGAAAAAAGAGTGTTAGTTGGGAAAGAGAGGAGAGGGAAAGTAGATGTGGAAGGAGTTCGGGAAGAAATAAAGGTTGAAGTGTAAGGAGGGGATGTAAGTAAATTAGGAGAGGGGTAATAGGTGGAGTATGGGAGGGGAGGGAAATGAGGTAGAAAAATGTTTGCATCTTATAGAGAGGTGAATAAGTTTTCTTGTAGGATGTGAATAAATTAATTCGGAAATAAATGTGGCAACATGTGTTGCGAATCTGGCAGCCAATTGCTCAGTCCTGTCGTGAGAAACTAAGATAGTGAGCCCAGAGTACATGCATAATGGAGGGCTGGGCGAGGCACGAAGCATGGAATTATGATATGAACAAATTGTCCGGATGAATGCAGCATCCGCGATGCGTTTCGCGTGCGAGGAGGCATCTTCTTTCTTCTTTCTCTTTGTCCACTCTTTTCTTCTTTGGTCTTCCATGTTGTTGAACCAGTAGCTGATAAAAACGAGAGTTGTAAACGAACACTAACGACCATATATCGTAAGACGTAGAGTGGAGATAGGAAAAAAATTTCAAACGGCTCTGACCTGACCTGGTCAAACTCTCATCACTCAAGAGTTGAAATGCTTTTCAATTTTAGGGTCTTTCGCCTTTGAGTAAATAAATACCTGGACATGTCCCGTAAAGTGCAAGTTCAGCTAAAGTTATGTGTAGTACGCTAGCAAAGCCCTGGACCATTTCATCCCGATCAAATTAGAAAATAGCGGGTTGTAAATTCCCCGGACCACTTTACCCCGGTCAAATCAGAAAATAGCAGGTTAACAATCCCCTGAACCACTTTACCCCATTCAAACTCCAAAGTCAGTCGAATCACCACTAAAGGGGATAAAGCTTTTCTTTTGAAATACTCTAAAACCTTTCAGAATCACCCGAGGTCCTTTAATTTCTAGAAAATCCTCTGAAATGCCTAAAAATCTTATAAATCTCCTGAAATATTTTTTAATTTATTGAATTTTATGAAATTCCTTAAAATCCTTTACAATCCCTGAAAAAGCGTGAAAATGAACTTCCAAGGGACTTTTAAACATCAGAAATATTTTAAGGCATTTTTAAAAACTCTAAGGATTTTTTCACAGGATTACAAAATATTAAGGAATTCACAAGATATCAAACTTTTTGAAATATTTCAGGGTATTTTAAAAGATTTCAAGTAATTTATACTTGATTTTAATAATTTCAAGGGATTTCAAAGGAGCTTGCAGTATTTTAAGGTCTTTTAAAAGATTCCGAGGCACTTTTCAATAGATTAAAAAATTTCAAAGATTTGAAGAAATTTTAAAATATATTTTGGAATTCACTCTGAATTACTGCATTCAATGCATTTTTTCACATTTTGGAATTGATTTCAATTCACTTATTGTTATTTGCCTCGAATTTTGCTTCAATTCAATATTCAAATTTACCTAAATTTCATTGAAATGTTTAAAATTCTTTTAAAATTAAAACCCTATTCCCCATATATTATGAAACATTCTATATATTTTTTAAAGTATTAATCATCAAAGTAAAAAAAAACTGATTTAAAAAATGATATGAAAGAATATATTTTGAGAAAGAAATTAGGGGAATTACAATAACGTGGCAAAGGTTAGTTCACAGCCGTAAATCAGACTCGCCAAACTAATAAATGACGATTACAAAGGGCGGGAAATTCAAATATACTCGGAAATTGAAGATAAAAAGAAATAATAATCTTTGGCCTTATCTTCACTCATATCAGAATTTTAATCTCAAAATGTAAATACTGAAACGACTTTCAGGAAGTCGGAAGCGGGTTTTGTGAGTATGAATATGGGAATGTCTCACTCTTGGTGCGTAAAATTTCACAAGGAAAGGAAACCCCAAGTCGAGTGAAAAAATAAGTCACTCGATTCTTGCACGAAGCCATAGTCTCAATACATCCGCTTTTAGATCACGTGAGAAAGACTTTTTTCGCGAAAATGAACCCGCAATGTTCCTGAAGTTGGCAGCAATTATCCCGCATGGGATTGCTTGAAATAAGAATAAAACAGAACAAAAGAATGTTCATAAGAAGTATTTTATAGAAGACAATTGAAGTTCCGTACCGAAAAGTTTAATCTTCGACCAAAAAGTTAATTTTCAGCCAAGAAAGATGAATTACATATGAGCAAAAATGACTTTTACAACAATCTTACACTGTAAACAAAATAATTAAGCTTCAAGAAAATAGATGATTTTTTTCAAATACCTAAATTTTTAACCTACACAGATGAATTTTCAATCCGAAAGGAAAACTTTTCAACAAAGTAATTAAGCTTTATTAAAATTGCATTAAAGTTAAAAAAAAATTAAAGTTGAATTAAAATTGTTGACCTAAAAAGATAAATTCTCATTTCGAAAGGAAATTTTTTAAACAAAACTGTTGGATTTTCGAACAAAAAGGATGACCTTAAGAAAATAGTGATGATGAATTAAAAAAATAATAATGTGAATTATCAAGAAAAGAATATAATTTTTAAACAAAAAGTTTAATCTTAAACGAACAAATATTCATTTAAAACAAAGAAAAAAACACTAAAGAGTTGAGATTTCAAACAATAAGATTAATTTTCTAAAAAAAAAACAAGATGAATTATTAACAGAATACATGAATTTTGAACTAAATTTTTTAATCAATTATTTTAATTTTTCTACTAAATTGTTGAATGTTTAAGCGAAGAAAAACGTAATTACTACAAAAAAGTTAAATTTTTAACAATAAAGCTCATTTAGTAATTTTCGATTTAAAATAGCAATTTACGACCAAAAACAAAAAATTTATGTTTTCAATAATGAACAATTAATTCTTAACCAAAGTAAAGCGGTTTATAACCAAAAATTAAACAGTTGAATTTTCAGTTACAAAAAATAATTTTCAAAACAAACCAAAATTATAAACCCGTTGAATCAATAAACAAACATGAAATCATTAAATTTTCAGTTCAAAAAAATATTTTCCAATAAAAAAAAAACTAATTTTCCATCATTTAAATTTAAATCAAAAAGAAGAATTTTTAACACAATGGTTGAATCCTCAAATCAAATGATGACTTCTCAAAAAAAAATAAATTATTTTCTACCCAAATTCACGAATTTTCAATAAAAAAGTTAAAGTTTGAATAAATTATTTAATTTTTAATCAAGCAGTTTAATTTATACACGAGTTTTGAACAAAAAATTTAAATTGAAAAAACAATTAAATATCTTAATTTTTCTAATTAAGTTTCAACCAAGCTGTTTGTACTTTCAACCAAAGAGGATAACTATTTAAAGAAATCGAATTTTCGAAAAAAAAAACTAATTTTTAACAAAATAGTGCAATTTTCAACTAAAGAGAGGAATTTTCAAATAAGAACAAGATTTTTCAAAAAAAATAGTTAAGTTTTTGTTAAAAAAAAATAATTTTACACCAAAAAATCGAATTAAAAAAAAATCTGAATCAACGAGACGAATTAAAAATAAAATTGTCATACTTCCAAACAAAAAAATTCCTTATTGTCAGCATGACAACTAAAATTTCTAATTAAATTTCACTTAAAATGCCCAAAATCCTCTGAAATATTTTTTTTTTTTCCTCTTAAATGGATCCAGAGTGTTCCTGAAGTTGGCAGCAATTATCCCGGATCGGCTTCGTTCAAATAAGAATAAAGAGACCAAAAGCACCATCGGACTAGCGGCGGATGCTGCAAGTCTCTACAAGTTTCTACAAGTCGAAGGTCAACATATCTGCAATCATCAGTTTCCGGAAACCATTTCTTTTAAAAGAATATCTAGATTACACTTTAGAATTTATTTTTAGAATTTATTTTTGTTGTGCGATTATTATTTAAATAATTTAAAAACTAAAAATGAGATTTTTCATGTTACGTCGCAGACTGAGATTAGGTCCATTTTATAATTTAATTTCCCTGAATTCGATTATAATAAAGTTTCCGAAAAATGTGTTGTTTGTTTATAAGACTTTGCTTCAAAATTTAATCTATTTTATTAAAAATTTAAATTTTCCATTTTTGGTTGAAAATGAATATTTTTTAGTTCAAATTTAAACTCTGAAAATTCATGTATTTTGTTGATAATTCGATTTTGTGTTGGTTGAAAATTAATTTTTAGGTGAAAAATTGAGTATAGCAATTAAATATTTCTCATTTTAGCTAAGCATTTATCTTCTTGGTTAAAAGTTGGATCAGTTTGTTGAAAATTCGTCTTGTTTATAGAAAAAATTTTTTTTTAATTTGAATTTTCGAGTTTATGTTTTAAACTAATATTTTTTATGTGAAAATTCAACAATTTCTTTGAAAATTCATTTATTTTAATCAAAAATCCTTTCTTTTTTGTTGAAAATGAATTGTTTTGACTGAAAATTTAACTATTCCAGGTGAAGATTCATAGTTTGAATTAAAAATGTCTCTACTGTGCTAAAAGTTAGATTGTTTTGTTGAAAATTTGTTTTGTTAGTTGAAAATCTAACTAATTCCTTGCATTTTTTTTTTAGAAATTTTTGTTTTAAAAATTATTTTATTTTCGGTTGAAAATGAATTTCTTAACAGAAAATACATCTATTTCAGTTGAAGATTCATAATTTTACTTAAAAATTTCTCTTTATGGTTAAAAACCTAATCCATTTTTTTTAAATTCCCATTCTTACTTAAAAAATGCATCCTTGTTGTTTGTGTTTATGTTAGAAATTCATTTCATTGAGAGAAAATTTAAATTTTCTAGTAAAATATTTATAATTTTAGATTTAAAAATCCTCACGTTTTTCAAAAGTTTAGTCTATTTGGCAGCAGAGTGATTTTTTTAAAATAAAAACTTGTCTTTGTGGATGGAAAATTCATCATTTAGGTTCAAAAAAGAAAATATGTTAAAAATTGATAAACTTTTATCAATTTTGATGTAATTTCAAATTAATAAATGCAGATTTAAACAATTTTATTCGATTTGGAATCCTATTTAGTTGAAAATACATCATTTTTAGTAGAAATTCATATATTTTGTTAGAGTTCCTTTTTTTTGTTGAATATATAACTATTTTGCTGAAGATCATTTTTTTAAATATAATTTTTCAGAATCCGAATTCAACTTATTGACTTTTGGTTAAAAATCTACCTTTTTAGTTGAAAAATGAAAGGTTTATTTCAAAAATGATCTTTTTCAATTGAAACTTCATTTATTTTGTGGAAATCTTTTTTTAAAAGTAAAATAAAGATTGAAAGTTGAACTCCTTTGTTAAAAATTAATTATGTTCAGTTGAAGATTTATAAATTTAGTTGAAAATTCCTATCGCTGGTGTAAAGTTCAACTATGTTGTTGAAAGCTCGTTTTGTTCATGGAAAATTAATTTCTTTTTTTGAAAATTTAACTGTTAAGCTGAACCAATAAATATTAAAATAATTAAATTTTCAACAAAAAAATCACAACATTTCAACAAAATAGATGAATTCTCAATTAAAAAGGATAAATATTCAACAAAAAATAAAATAGTTTAATTTTCAGTTATATAAATACATTTTTAACCGAATCATGTAAATTTTCAACAAACTATGTAGCTAATTTTTCAACCAAACTGATGAATTTTTCAACCAAAAAGATTAAATGACTTTAAAAAAAAAACGCCCACAAAAAATGACATACTTAAATCTTTAGTTAAAAAAATAATAATTTTCAACGGAAGAAAAGTATTTTATGCCGAAGAATAATCATTTTTAACGAAATATGTGAATGTTCAACCAAATATTTAATTTTTTAATGGAATTTTCAACTAAAGAGGTTAATTTTCTGCAAAAAAATGCCAACAAAATAGAGTAATTTTCAACTAAAAAAAGTTAAATTTTCAACGAAAGCAAAGAATTTTCTACAAAAACTTTGAATGTCTATGAAAAAAAGTTAAATTTTCAGTTTAAAAAGTTCATTTTTTAAACATCAATTTTCGGCCAAAGGAAAATTAATTTTCAATGAAAAACTAATCTTCTGGAAAAAAAGAATAATTTTTAACAAAATACATGAACTCTTAATCTAATATTTTAATTTTTAATGGAGTTTTCAGTTAAAAAGATTAATTTTCTATCAAAACGGATAAATTTTCAACAAAATAGATGAATTTTTAAATAAAAAAGATAAATGTTCTACATAAAATAGAGCAGTTTAATTTTAAGTTAGAAAAATAATACCAAAAAAATTCAATGTTTGAAAAAAAAATTTATACAAAAAATGTAGCTAAATTTTCAGTTTAAAGAACTAATTTGCCGCCAAAGAAAAATTAAATTTCAATAAAAAAAATTTTCAACTATAAAAGAATAAGTTTTAAACACCTATTTTTATTTATAATGGAATTTTTAACCAAATGAAACAAATGCTTGACGTTGAATTTTCAATTAAAAAGGTAAATGGTCAACCAAACATGGAAGTTACATTTTCAGTTTAAAAAATCATTTTAAAAAGTAGTCAAATTCTGAACAAACAAAACAAAAAAGATTTTTTAACAAAATAGTTCTACTTATTAGATTTTTTCTTTAAAAAAGGGTAATTAATGAGTGCAGAATATTCTAATTCAGTAAATTTAACGTAGACATGAGCCAAAATTTAAGTTAAAAAATCAAAAATTATTAAGTTCAGGATTAATTAATATTATGCAATATTACATTCAGAAAAGTGCTTCAAAATTTTTTCTAAGAGTTGGAGACAGAAGGAGATGCACAAATGCCAAGTTACGTCCGCCGAGATTGAAGCGAAGAAAACGGGTCCGGGTCCTCTGTATAAACACTGGGCCTATCAAGTGCAGTCGAATTTCAGTCACGTGCTCGTATTCTCTCCCAAAAAAAATCACGATCCTTCCAATCTCAAAAAAACCCCTTCTTGTCATCACATCAAAAATTCTTCGCTAAATCCACTTCTAATTTTCAAAATTAAAAAAAAAAATATATATATATATAAAACTCACCATGCAGGAAGGTTTCGTGTGCGTTCTCCGCACGCAGAATTCACTGTACTACTCCAAGGAAATCCAGCGTGTTCACCCGGAATTATTTTAAAAAACAAAAACTTTGCCCCGATTAACGATCCGATTGGCGAACTGGAGAACACGAAGAACTGGGGGAGGATTGCACACGCGGCATCGTACTGTCAAAAAAACCGTAACCGTAACTCACAGTGCAGAAGGAAAATGGAAAAAATAAAGGCAACGACACAAACACCCGACCGAACGGCACGCGGGTTCAGCGGCCGACTGAAAGGATGCAGTTGCCGTTTGTCCGCCATGGTCCGCGCCTGGACCCCTGGCGGCCCCGCGTAGTTCGCGCTATCCCTCCACCAGACAAAGCGCTGCGCGCGCAGACACACGTTTGTCGACTCCCCTTCACCCGCGCGAGTCGAGCGCAGCTACCAGACCGGACCGGGTGAGAGTCGAGAGAGGCTCAAGTGAGTTTGCCGCAACCGCACCGGCCGATCTGCACTCGCCCACTCACACCCGCGCCACTGACGGCACCTGGTTCACTCCACACAGTCTACTGGTATTCTTCTGCTACGCTCGACAGTCGCCCTTTTCAATTAGGGACCAAGAAAATTCCGTAAAGGGCTATTCTATTCATCTCGACACTCGTGTAATTGCCCATTTTTCGGCTCAAGCCGGTTAGGGTCAACAACAAATTCATTTTTAAGAATATAGACAAATTTGCAACCGAAGAGATGAATTTTCAACTGGAAGTATAATTTTTCCAGCACAAGAATGAATTTTCGATTAGAGAATATACTTAAAATTGCAACTAACAAGAGCAACTTTATACTAAAATTATGAATCTTTTACTAAAATAGTTAAATCGTATGTTCAAAAAAATAATTTTCAAACGAATTTTCAACCAAAAAAGAAAACTAATTTTCGACTAAAAAAGATGATTTTTCTACCAAGAAAACGAATTTTCAAACAAGTAGATTAAACATTCAAACAACGGGAGAAATTTGAAACTAAAATTATGAATCATTAACTGAAATAGATAAATTACCAATTCAAAAATATTAATTTAAAAAAAGAAACAGAAACGAATTTTCAAAGAAATAGTTAAATTTTTAACTAAAAAATATTAATATTCATCCAAAAAGAGAAGATTTAACTTTTAAACAACAAACATTAATTTTCAACAAAGAAGACGTATTTTTAAGCAGATAGGTTAAAATTTCAACCAGCGGGAAAAATTTGTAACTAAAATTATGATTCATTAACTGGAAAATAAATTTTCAGTTCAAAAATGTTAATTTTTAACAAACAAAAAAAAACGAATTTTTAACAGAATACACGAACTGTCAAAGAAATAGTTGAATTTTCAAATAAAAAATATACATTTTTAGCCTAAAAGGGAAACACATTTTTAATAACAAAAATTAATCTTTAACAAAGAAAACGAATTTTCAAGCAAATAGATTAGACCATTAAACATTCAAGCAACGGGAGAAATACATAAATGAATTTTTAACAGTATACGTGAATTTTAAAAGAAAAAGTTGAATTTTCAAGCAAAATGAATTTTCGACTAAAAAGATTAATTTTGAATAAAAAATAAAACAAATTAATCCTCAGAAAAAAATTAATTTGCAAAAAGCAACATCATTTTTAAACTAATAAACGTTAATAAAAACGAAAAATGGGACATTTTGTTTATCAAAAGAAAATTTATTTTCTGCCAAAAAGAATTTTCAATTAAAAAAGATTAATTTTCAACCAAAAATGGAAAAGACAAATTTTCAACAACAAAATTAATTTCCAACAAACGAAAGGAATTTCCATCGATTTCTCGACTAAAAAAGATTAACTTTTAACCAAAACAAAAAACTAATTTTCGACTAAAAAATATTAATTTTCAACAACAGAAATTAATTTTCAACGAAGAAAACGAATTTTGAAGCAAATAAATTAAACATTCAACCAACGGTAGAAATAGTTCAATTTTCAACTAAACAAAAATTAATTTTTAACTAAAACGAACTTTCAAATGAAAAGATTAATTTTGAACCAAATATAGAAAATAAATTAATTTGCCAGAAAAAAAAAAATTTTTTAAAAGCAACATGAATTTCAACTAAAAGAGATTAATTTTCAACGAAAAATGGAAAATTTTAATAATCGGAAAAAATTGATTTTCTACCAAAAAAATTTTCGATTAAAAAAGATTAATTTTCAACCAAAAAAAGAAGAGACAAATTTAAAACAAGAAAAATTAACTTTCAACAAAAAAAGATAAATTTTCATACAAAAATGGAAGTCAAATTTTCAACAACAGAAAAATTAATGTTTATAAAATAAAATGAACTTTCCAAAGAAAATAGTTAAAGTAATTTCTTTTCAACAAAATAAATAAATTTCCAAACAAATATTAAAATAAAGTTAAATTTAATTTCAATTTGAAGATTTCCTTTTAATAACAAAGAAAACACGAATTTTCAGAGATGAATTTTCAGCTAAAATGATAAATCTTCAATCCAAATAATTAAGTTTATAATCTAAAAAAGAATCTTCAACCGCGAAGGTAAATTTTTTAAAAGAAAAGCCGAATTTTCAAAAAAAGAGTTCAATTTTCAAGAAAAAAATTAGTTCCACTATCGAACAAGTAAATTTGATTTTAAATTAAAAGGTGTATTTTTATTTAAAAAAAACAAAACATTTTCAACCAAATATTTTATTTTTCTACTGAAAGAAAAGAAATTCTCAATCTTCTATACTGTAGGTTGAATTTTCGACCTTTCAAACAAGTAGGTTGAATTTTCCATCAAGGTAATTCTTCAACCGAATAGTTTAATATTCCACCAAAAATATAATTTTTTAAAACTAAAATGGTATAGTTCAAGTCTCAGTGAAAAAAAATTGTTACCAACAAGAAAAACAAATTTTCAACGAAATTTTTTATTTCTTGACAAAAAAACAAACAAATTTCTAACCTCAAATAAAATTTGTCAGTAAAGAATGAAAAAAAATGACACCACATTGATGAATTTTCCAGCCAAAACCCCAAATTTTTAATAAAAAAATGTACATTTTTAACAAAGAAGTTAATTTTTAGTAAAACTGTAAAATTTCGAAAAAAAACAAAATGGTCGTATTTTTAAGCATAATAAAGATTTTTTCAGTACAGAAACAGAAGCTTTAACTAAATGCTTGAATTTTATATTTAAAAAAATGAGGTTTTAAGAAAACGGTTATATATTGAAAAAATAATTCAATTTTAAAATCAAATAATAACATTTTTCACCAATAAAGGTGAAATGATTTTTTAACAGAAATAAGTAACTTTTAACCAAAAATAGTTGCATTTTCAACTAAAATTGTGAATCTTGAACACGAATATTTAAATTTTCGGTTGTAAAATTAATTTGCAGCTAAAACAGCAATGTTTAACTCTAAAAATTAACCTTTTTCTTTTCGCTTGAAAACTCATCTTTTTGGTTTAAAATTCGTTTTCTGTTCTTTTTGCAAATTGCATAATTCTAATTATTCTATAACATATTGAAAATTTGATTGTTTTTTCGTTGTTGTTAAAACTCAATTTTTTATCTAATAATTTCACTATTCTATTTTTAATTGAAAATTATTCTTCTTTAGTCGAAAATTCAATTATTTGGTTGAAAATTATGCATGTATACTAATAAGAATTTTCCATTTTTGGTAGAAAATGATTTTTTCTAAAAATTCATACGCTTGGTTGAAAATTCGATTTATTTTAAAATAATTCTTTTAAACTAATATTGACAAGCCCATTTTTATATGTTTACCTTTTTTAGATCAAAATTCAACTCTTTGGTTAAAATAAAATTATTTTTGATGATAATTTTTGTTAAAAATTATTTTGATAAAGTGAAAAATTAACTATTTAATATTTGATTGCAAAGTAATCTTCCTCAGTTTAAAATGGAACTATTTGAATTAAAAATAATGTATCTTGTTGACGATTTGTTTTGTTGTGGTAGAAAATTAATTTTTTTTTGGTTAAAAATTCAACTATTTAATTAAAAATTCTATCTTTGTCGATAGAAAACCATTTCCTTGTTAAAAAATTCAATTATTTCGTTAAAAATTCAACAATTTGGTAAAAAATTAATCTGTGTTAATTATTTTCTTCAACTAAAATTGGGTTATTTCGTTTTTGATTGTAATTTTAAAAAAATATTTTTTTCTTTTTTAAGGATTTATCATTTTAATTTAAAAATCATCGTTTTGGTTGAAAAGTTAACTATTTTGTTGAAAAATAATTGTTTCACTTAAAAATCCTTCTTTGTTGTTGAAAATGGTACTATTTGTTTCAAAATTCATATATTTAATTGAAAATTCAATTTGATAAGAATTTCTCTGTTCGTTAGGAAATTAATCTTTCCAGTTATAAATACATTTTTTTTAAATTATTTTCTTCCACTGAAAATTCAACTATTAAATTTTGAAATCGAAATTCATCTTTTTTAGTTGAAAATTCGACAGATTGGTTTAAAAATTGTCTTTTACGGTTGAAAATTAATATTTAAAAAAAAATTACCTATGCCAGTTGAAAATGTAACTAATTTGTGGAAAAATAATTATTTCATCTAAAAATTCATGTTTGCTGTTAAAAATATTAGTATTTTTTAAATAAATTCGTTGAATTTTGATCCAATTTCTAGATGAAATTGATCAGCTGGCATTTACTGTGATTCTAAAATAAAACGAAATTAAATTCGCTGATTCTGCAGAGACGAAAGTGAAAGCGAATTTTTGTTCATATAATTTTTGGGGTCTTAGGTCACGTAGAGACCAGATGTGGCAGCAGGAGACCCAGGATGTAAATAGAATATCCCCAAGGCCTACGTAGAATTATAGGAATATCTAAATTGCCTAAACTCCTAAGCCAAAGTGTCTGCCGGAAGGACCGACATACACATATATCTTTCATGGGGGATCCTTTTTTTCTGACCTGAATCTTAACCATGGGAAAGGTACATTTTGTATTTGTGTGAAATTTACAGAGAAAATCCGGAGTTTTTACTTTAATCTCGAAGTTCATTAAATAAAGGGACAAAATTAGAAAATTGAATACGACTAAAATTGACACTTACGACTGAAAGTTAAAAAATTTAAGTTTTATCTTAATTTGGTTGACGGTAGCATTTTTAAAATTTTCTTGCCACTATATTGGATCCGCCATTTTGAATTTTGGAATTTTTATTTCAGATTCGTAATCAGCGACCCACATAACTTCTAAAAATCGATTTTGAAGCCACGAGACCATTTTTTAAATTTTTTGGCCGCCATATTAGATCCGTCATTTTTAATTTTGGAATTTTTACTTTATATTCGTAATCAGCGACCCACAGAACCCCTGAAAACGCATTTTAAGGCCCCAGGCCTTATTTTTAATTTTTTATCCACCATGTTGGATCTGCTATTCTGAATTTTTTCATTTTGACTCAAGATTCGCAATCAGCGGCTCACATAATTCCCAAGAACCGATTTTGAAGCCACGGGACTAATTTTTTAATTCTTTTGGCCACCATATTAGATCAACCATTTTTTTTATTTTTTATTTTGACTTCAGATTCGTAATCAGCGACTGAAAAAACCATGCATAACAAATTTTGACATCACGAGACATATTTTTACATATTTGTCGGCAACATTGGATCCGTAATTTTGAATTTTGAAATTTCGACTTGAAGATTCGTAATCAGCAACCCACAGAACCCTCGAAAACGCACTTCAAAGCCACATGACTTACTTATACTTTTTTTTCCATAATGCTTCCGCTATTTTGAATTTCGGAATTTTGACTTCATATTTGTAATCAGCGACCCACAAAACTACCAAGAACAGATTTTGAGGCCAGGGAAACAATGATTTAATTTTTGGCCGCCATATTGGATCCGTCACTTTGAATTTTGGAATTTCGTCTTCAGATTCGTATTCAGCGACCAACAAAAACCCCCAGAACCGATTTGAAAGTCACGGGATCAATTTTTTAATTTGTGCACGACATATTGGATCCACTTTTTTGAATTTTAGGATTTGGACTTCAGATTCGGAATCAGCGACTCAAAAATCTATCTAGAACAAATTTTGATGCCAAGGTTCTTATTTTTACATATTGGTCCGTCATATTGGGTTTGTAATTTTGAGTTTTGAAATTTCAGCTTCAGATTCGCAATCAGCTACCCAAAAATTTCCTAGAACAGATTTTACAGTTAAGTAACTTATTTTTATATTTTTGGCCGCCATATGATATTCAAGAGTTTGGATTTTTGAATTTTTACTTTCGATTTGTAATCAGCGACCCAAAAAACCCATAAGAAAAGCTTTTACCACCACAGGACTTATTTTTACATTTTTTATCCACCATATTTAATCCGCCTTTTTTAATTCCATAACTTTGACTTTATATTCGAATTCAGCGACCCAAAACAGAAACCTGAGGACCCATTTTAAAACCACAAAACTTATTTTTACATTATTATTCACCGAATTGGATCTGCTACTTGAATTTTTAAATTTTGACCAAAAAACTTCTGAGAACGCATTTTGGAGACACACGGCTTATTTTTACATTTTTTCCCCGCCATACTTCAGATTCATAATCAGCGACCCAAAAAATATCCTTAAGGGCCCATTTTAAAGCCACGAGATCAATTTTTTAATTTTTGGTCGCCATTTTGAATTTTGACCTCATATTCATAATCAGCGACCGATATAAGCCCAAAGAATGATTTTGAAGCCACGAGAATTATTTTTACATTTTACGTCCTTTATATTGAATCCGCCATTTTTAATTTTAGAATTTGGACTTGATTTTCGTAATCAGTAGCCTAAAAAATCCGTGGTCTCATTTTGAAAACCATGAACCAATTTTTTTCTTTTCAGCACATTGAATCCGCCATTGTAAAGATTTGAATTGCGACTTTAGATTTGTAGTCAAACACCCAAAAACAGACTCCAAGAACTGATTTCGAAATCACGGGACTTATTTTTACATTTTTTTCGGCCATATTGGATTAGCCATTTTGAATTTAAACCCTTTTTAAAATTTCACTCCAAATTCTCAATCAGCATCCTCAAAAACCTTATTTATTGTTAGATCGAAGCAATAATAAATTAAATTTAAATGGAATAATTGTTAAAACAATTTATTATCACCCATAGTAATGAATTTAATTTGAAAAAAAGGCGCTTAGTAACTACTTCAAGGACAATTTTAATTTAATACGATTCATATAGAGAATTGGAAGAATAGTTGCAATTGCATTAATTATTACCTCACTAAGTGAAGAGTTGACAAAAAGTGGAGAATTGCCAAAAAAGCACTACTATCTAAAATTGCTATAGATAAGATATTTATGGACAATAATAATTTATTTTTAAAATTATGTTTTTAAAATTTTTATTATTTTTACCTCTGAGTCAAAAGTGGACAAAAGGTTAAATTCTTAAAAAAGAAAATTTCTAGCATTATTCAAAGATAATATTATTTAAAATAATGGTAGATTGTTTGAAAAATACTTTTGTTTACTTGAAATAACAATGACCTTATTCTAGTTCAAAAGTGAACGATTTCAGAAAAAAAACATACCTATTTAGGACCTATTATTACAACAGAAGAAAATATATATAATAATATAATAATAATAAGAATTTGTTTAAACAATTATCTTTGTAAAATGTAAATAATTATTATCACACTCTAAGTGAAAAATAGACCAAAAGTAGAAAATTTTATGAAAAAACCACTAATTTCTAACATTATCCGCCATTCTAATCCATTCTAATCCGACGTAATCCAGAATAATTTAGAGTTATCCACTGGAAATCTAGATACGTTGGAGTAATTAAGGTATTCAGTAATCCAGCGTAATCCTCTTTTTTCCTGCACTAATCCACTTGTAATCCTTCGCATTCCACTCTTAATCGAGTTCTAATTAATAGTAATATAGATTAATCCACTTGCAAACCAGACAACACAGGGTTATCCACGTAATCCAGCATAATTCAACTACAATCCACGATAATCCATTTGTACTACAAAGTAAGTTAATGAATTCAGATCAATCCACTTATAATTTAAAGTTATCCACGATTATCCAGTTTTAATAAATATTAATTCAGAGTTATCAAATTGCAATCGATGCAATTTTGAGTAATACAATTACAATCCAGACAATCCAGCATAATCCACGTAAAATCCAAATAAATCCTCTTGTTATCCATATTTAAACAACTCGTTATCCAGTTTTAATGCAAAATAATCCATAGTTATCCAACTTCAATCCAGATATTTCAAAGTAATTCAGGTACTCAAGGGTAATCCACATATAATCTACGTATAATCCAAAGTAATCCACTTGTGATCCATAGTAATTCGGAGTAATCGACTTGTTATCCATAGTTAAGCAAGACTTTATCTAGTGTAATCCACTATAATCCACGTATGATCCACAGTAATCCAATTGTTATCCATAGTTAACCACATCTGATCGATAGTTATCCACTCGTTACCAAGTTCTAACGCCAAGTATTCCAAGGCAATCCACTCCAAATCCAGCCAAATCAGAGTAATCCAGTTTAATCCACACATATCTAAACTAATCCACTTGTAATTCATAATAATTCCAATTTATCTAATTTCAAATAGACATTATAAAATAATTCAGGTAATCCACAGTAATCAACGTATAATCCACGTATTCACAAAAAGTAATTTAATTGTGATCCATAGTAATTCTGAGTAATCCACTTGTTATTTAGATTAAAGGATCCACTTTTTATCTCTAGTTTACTATTTGTTATCCATAGTTATCCACTCGTGGCCCAGTTCTGATGCGAACTATTCCAAGTCAATCCACTCTCAATCCAGGCAATTCGGAGTAATCCAGGTAATTCAGCATAGTGCAACTATAATGCATGGTAATCCACAGTAATTTCATAAATTCAGATTGATTCACCGGTAACTTGAAGTAATCCACTTCCAATCTCAATCCAGAATTCAGGTAATCCAGCGTAATCCACATATAATCGTGGGAAATCGCCTTTTAATTCAGCTAATTTGAAGTAATACGAATTTTGTAAAAAAGTAATTTTTTCGTTGTTAAAAATTCAACTATTTTATTAAAAATTTGTCTTTTTTGCGTTCAAAATAAAAAGTATTTTTGTAGACAACTTAACTACATTGTGCAAAATTAGCTTTTTTTGGAGGTTGAATATTAATATTTTTAACTGAAAATTTAATTGTTTCATTTTTTTCAAAATTAATTTCTTTTTTTTTATTGAAAATTTAACAACTTCGTAAAAAAATGTAATAATTTGTTTGCAAATTCAGTTTTACAATTTATTATTATCCAGTAACCAGTTGAAAAAATATTTTTTAAATAACCTAGTTTGTTAGTTGGCTAAATTTTTTTGTTTTTCAAAATTCAACTATTAATTTGAAATTTTTTATTTTTTAGTTGCGAATTCATATTTTTTGGTCGAAAATTAATCGTCTAGGTTAAAAATGCATCTTCTTCGGTTGAAAAATCAAATAAATAAATGGAAATTGAATTCATTTGTTAAAAATTAATCTTGTGTTTGGCGATGAATCATTTTACTTGAAAATGTAACATTATTAAAAATCTAACTATTAAATTTTTGGTTGGAAATTTATCTTATTTCATTGAAAATTGAAATAAATTTATTGGAAGTTCATGTATTTTATTGAAATTAAAAAAAAAAATTATCATTCATGGTTGCAAATTAACTATTTTCTTGAAAATTCATCATTTATGGTTGAAAATTAACTTTCTTGTTGAAAATGCAACTGTCTTCTATAGAATTCAACTTTTTGGATTGAAAATTTAACTATTTCATTGAAATTTGAACTGTTTTCTTGAAAATCCGTCTTTTTGTAAAACATTGATCTTGGTTGAAAATTCTTCTTTGAATATTGAAAATTCATCAACTTGATTGTAAATTTAACTATATTGTTAACAGTGTAATTATTTTCTTGAAAATTCCACTTTTTTATTATCACTTTTCTATATTTACTTTTGATCGTTAACTTTTATTATATTTAAGTTCTTTGTGGAAAATTCAACTGTCGTCTACAAAATTCGTCGTTTTGTCTTGAAAAAGTAACTATTTGGTTTAAATTTCAAATATTTTGTTAAACATTCGTATTTTGATATAAAATTAATCTTCTTTGGTTAAAAATTTAACCATTTATCTTTTATGAAAAAAAGTCTTCTTTTTTTATTAAAAATTAATATTCTTGTTTAAAATTGAACTGCCATCTAAAGAATTCGTTCTTTCGGACCTTCCGGAATTGTTTAGTTAACAATTTATTTTGTCGACGAAAGTTGATCTTTTTGGGATAATGATTTATGTCTGTTAGTAGAAAATTGTTTTTGAATGAAAATTTAACTCCTTTTTTGAGAATACAATAAATTGTGACCTAAAAAATTTATTCTTCTAATAAATTTAATCTTGATGTTACAACTGCAACTCTTTTGATTATATCAGGACTTACTGTATAGATATTAAGCACTAAAAAAAAAAAGTAAATTTCTTATATAAATTATCAATACTCCAATGCGTTAAAGGATAAAATCAAGAGTTGAAGGCACTCTAAATCCTAAAAAAAAAATCTAAGAAGGGACCGAAAATCCACTCGACAACCGGAACAATTAAATAAAGACTAAAACGAGCGTTCCTGATTAAAAAAGGAAATAAACCACAACTTGCTTCCATGCCGGTTTGAAAGATTCGCCAAGGGTCTCAAAATTTTCCTCCTATCGTGATTCTACTTCATCCTGAATTCTGATGCTTCAGCTCACGCCAACCTCCTTTATATATTGAAAAAATCAAAAACTGTAAGGGATTTAAAGTACTTTTGAGTATTTCGGAAGATTTCGAAAAATGTCAAGAGATTAAAAAAATTCCAAGGGATTTAAAAATAAAATCAAAAGTATCAAAGGATTTTAAGGATTGATTACAAGAAGTAATCCAATTGTAATCCGAAATAATCGACTTGTAATCCACAGTAATCCAATTCTAATATAGAGTAATCTAACTCTCATTCGGAGTAATTCTCTTGCAATCAGAAGTAATCCAACCTAATCCACTTGCAATTCTGAGTAATCTCAATATTCAAAAACAATACACTCGAAAATTCAGATTAATCGACTTGTAATCCGTCGTAATATCCTTCTAATATCGCGAAATATAGCTTTATTTTGGAGTAATCCACTTTTAGTCAGAATTAATCTAACTCTCATTCGGAGTAATCCTTTTATAATCAGAAGTAATCCAACCTAATCCACTTGTTATTCGGAGTAATCTCAGTATTCCAAAGTAATACACTCGTAAATTCAGAGTAATCGATTTGTAATCCGACATAATCAACTTGCAATCAAGACTAATCGACTCGTAATCCAGGATAATCCACTTCTAAAATGGAGTAATATAGTTCTAATATAAAATTATCTAGTTCTAATATGAATAAATCTAGCTCTAATTTGGAGTAATCCACTTATCATCAGAAGTAATCCAGACTAATCAACTTGAGATTCGGAGTAATTCCAATATTACAAAGTAATACACTCTTAAATCTGGAGTAATCGAATTGTAATCCAGCAAAATCGACTTTTGATCAAGAGTAATCGACTTATAATCCAGAATAATCCACTTATGAAATGGAGTAATTGAGTTCTCTTATGGAATAATCTAGTTCTAATGTGAAGAAATTTAGCTCTAATTTGGAGTACTCCATTCATCATTAAAAGTAATCCAGAATAATCCAGTTGTGATTCAGAGTAATCCCAGTATTACGAAGTAATACAATCGTAAATCCGAAGTAATCTACGTGTAATATAGGGTAATAGACTTGTAATCCACCGTAATCGACTTATAATCCAGAGTAGTCCAGTTGTATTATTGAGTATTCCAGTTCTAATATGGAGTAATATAACTCTCTAGCAATACACTCGTAAATTCAGAGTAATCGACTTGTAATCCTGCGTAATCGAATTGTAATCCGGCGTAAAATACTTGTAATCCAGATTAATCGAATTGTAATTTAAAGTAATTCTGCCTAACTTAGAGTAATCTATCTCTAATTCGCAGTAATCTACTTACAATTGGAAGTAATCCAAACGAATCCACTTGTAATTTAGATTAATCCCAGAATTTCAAGTTTATAAAATTGTAAACCAAATTATCGACTTGTAATCCGGCGTCATATATTTTTAATCAAGAGGAATAGACTTGTAATCCAATGTAATCTAGTTCAGACATTGAGTATTATAGCCCTATTTTAGACTAATTGAATTCTAATCAAAAGTAATCCAGCCTAAACCACTTGTCATTCACAGTAATCCCAGTATTGCGAACTACTCCATTTATAATCCAGAGAAATCGACTTATAATCTGGAGTAATCAACTTTTAATGTGACTGAATTGACTTGTAATCCAGATTGATCCATTTCTAAGCTGAAGTAATCTAGCTTTAATTCGTATTAATCCACTTATAATAGAAAGTAATTCACACTAATCCACTTGTAATTTAGAATAATACAATAATAAAAAGGAGTAATCCAGCTGTTAAAGCTTTTTAAAGATTTCAAGGGCTTTTAATAGAGATATTTTTATTTTTAATATAATTTACGGGACTTCAGTAGTTTAGCAAAGTGGCTACGGCTTCCCTTACCGACCGAGTAAGATCCTCTTCCATGTTATTTTACCGACATTGGATTTTAGCGAAGATCGGTAATGCAGATTACTGCTAGAATAATATTTTTACCATTAGTCGGTGAAACAGGGAGGTCGATAATTATTGTATTATCATTTTACTATTTGTCGAAAATACAGGAATGTATATATCTGATTACAAAGTATTCCGAAATATTAAAAAGTTGTTGATCAGATCTAAGTATTTTACAGAATTTCCAAGGTCCTTCAAGATTTAAAATATATTAATAGATTTCAAAAGATAAAAGATCCTGAAGATGTCGAAGAGTTGTACGGGTTTCAAAGTGTAGGAATTTCCAAAATTAAAGTAATTTTAAAAATTGCAAAGAATTTTAATGAATATACTAGTATATTTTTAAAGCTTCCAATGAAGTTCAATTTTGAACCTGAAGATATACCGTGGATTACCGCACGACCACCAAACAACCGTTGCATACCGCACGACCATACACCAATACCTGGACACCGCACGACATACCAAAACTATTAAAAACCGCACGACCACCAAATAACCTTTATGAACCGCACGTCCATTAAACAATTGTTGGACACCGCGCGACCACAATGCCGTTTGTCTTTTGTGAATTCAACGTGGATTTTTCCAATTCTACAGAGCGGATTTACATAAATGCGATTTTTGGTCGAATATATATAACCCGAACAGTGACAGTTAAGAGACCTAAATATAGATATCACACTAAAGAGGGTTTTCATTTGCGGGCAGCCCGCGGCCTAATCGATTGCTATTTAGAACAAGTTTCAACGGGTTCTCTGTGACCCTAGTATAGGCCTAAGGTAATTTTCCATCGACGATTTAGTGATTTATTAAGAATAGAATGATTCACTGGACAAGTTTAATATAAGTATTCAAGGCATGAGAGTCAGAGTAAGTAAGTACAGTTTACTCTCTCAAAGCGACTTTCTCACCAAGCGCCTTTTTTACCAAGTGCCTTTTCTCGCCAAGTACCTCTACCTTTAAATTACTCTGGATTATCTAAAATTACGCCGGATTCCATAGGATTGCTCTGGATTAAATTAAATGATGGTTGAGTACTACACTAAATTTTCAACAAAGAAGATTAATTTTTTACAAAAGAAGAATTTTTATAACAATAAATGCATTTCAACCTAAATTACTCCTAATTGCCTGAATCAATGCCGATTACAAGTTGATCACATCATTTAAGACTGGATTACTATTTCTCGATCCCATGGGTTTTTTAATTTTTATTATTGCATAATTTACGACTTTTTGCATCTTTTTGCAGGCGCAGATAAAAAACTTACTGAACCTTAAGTTTGTTCAAAAAATAAAATGTTATATGTGAGGGGTCAGGTCGTCGCAAGCTAGCCCTACCAACACTTAAAAAAAAAAATAAAATGGAAAGACAGTTGCAACACAGCTTGCAACTATTTAACACTACCTTTAATATAAAAAATTGAGTATGCACCGTGCGACTAAGAAAAAGGATTTAGCTTCGTTCCACCCCTTTCCCAACATCTTCCGCATCTACTTCTCCCTCTCCGAGTTTCCCTAGCTAACACATTCCTTTCCCTACTTTCCTTCCCAGTTCTCACTTCCCCGCCACTACTCATCTCTATTCATTGTCCCTACTTCCCCTCCCTTGCACTCATTGCACCTACTTCTCCTCACGTCATCTACTTCCCCTCCCCCAGTACCACTTCTTCTCTCCTCCTCGCCTCCCTACCTAGAACTCCCCTTCTCCTAATTTCGTTTCCAAGTTCTCACTTCTCCACCCCCACTTCCCCGTCCCTACTCAACTCTAATCCTTTTCCCTACTTCCCTTCTTTTGCATTCCAACATCTTCCGCATCTACTTCTCCCTCTCCGAGTTTCCCTAGCTAACACATTCCTTTCCCAACTTTCCTTCCCAGTCCTCACTTCCCCGCCACTACTCATCTCTACTCATTGTCCCTACTTCCCCTCCCTTGCACTCATTGCACCTACTTCTCCTCACGTCATCTACTTCCCCTCCCCCAGTACCACTTCTTCTCTCCTCCTCGCCTCCCTACCTAGAACTCCCCTTCTCCTAAATTCGTTTCCAAGTTCTCACTTCTTCACCCCCACTTCCTTGTCCCTACTCAACTCTAATCCTTTTCCCTACTTCCCTTCTTTTGCACTCATTGCAAATACTTCTCCTGACGTCACCTACGTTCCCTCCCTTACTACCACTTCTTCTCTCCTCCTCGCTTCCCTACATAGCACTCCCCTTCCCCCAATTTCGTTTCCAAGTTCTCATTTCTCCACCCCCATTTCCCCGTCCCTACTCAACTCTAATCCTTTTCCCTACCTCCCCTCTTTTGCACTCATTGCAAATACT
>NC_046657.1:42841373-42868827 GCF_010883055.1 Belonocnema kinseyi
CCCCACTTCCCCGTCCCTACTCAACTCTAATCAGTTTCCCTACTGCCCCCCTTTTGCACTCATTGAAATTACTTCTCATCACGTCATTTACTTTCCCTCCCTTACTACCACTTCTTCTCTTTCCCACGCTTCCCTACCTAACAATCTCCTTCACCAGTTCTCACTTCTCCATCCCTCAATTTCCCGCACCTTCTCACCCTCATCTCCAGAGAGCGGACGAGCGTAGTCTGAAGTTGCGAACCGAGCGTAGCCTCGGCTCCCTCGTTGCGGAGAATCGTCGCATGGGGGGAAGTGGTGGGAGAGCCGCGCGAACATTTGAATTTGTGTGGCTGTAAAGAGCAGACAGCACTGAGTAGAATGAAAAGAAAATAGAGCGACAAATGATACGTTGTCATCAATGCAAATACAAAGTGGCCGCTGGACCAGGAAATTGGGAAATGACAGTGAATTTATTTTTTCACCGGGAATTTGACAAATTTTTAGAAAATAAACCTGTCCAGCTTTGATTTCAACCGTGTTTTAAATAATTAGCTAAATTTTGTTATATTTATTAATTATGATATCATTCATTTCAGAATGCGTAATTCGAAAATCTTTCGCTTTAAAAATGTTCTATTTTAGTTTTAAAGCGCAAATTTTTATTTAAAGAATTTTAAAATGCAGTTTTAAGGACTAACAATATTAAAAATTAGAAATGTTTGCAATAGATGCTTTAGGATATAAAAAAAATTGTATTTGATCAAATTTGAATATAAATTAATTAATAATTTTTTAATTGAACTGTACTTTAACTATTAAAGAGTAAATGATAATTGATTTTACAAGATGATTCGGAATCAGTTCATATTTTTAGAATTTCCAGATTTAATTTTTAAATTTAAACTGTTTAAATTAAAAAGTCTTATTAGATAGACAAATGTAAACACCCGATTGAAACTTTATAAACTATTTTCAATTTAAAAATAACTATAAAATAATATATTCGTAACCAAAGGATTTAATTAAATTTCAAACATTGTTTCAGTTGAAAATATGACATGTTTAAACCATGCAATTTGAAATTTTTTAATTAAGAAAAATAAAAATGATCTAATATTTAGAAATATTTGACTGTTCATTCAAAATCTGTAATTAGAAATGAAATACACAAAACTAAACAAAAAACTAAGCTTTGAACGTTACAATTTCAATTACACTATTTAAGAAAATTTAATTTCTTAATCAAATTGTTGAATTGTTATGTATTAATAATCATCTAACACCTACTGCCCTTAGAAAAAATTCCAGTAAGTTCAAGAAATGTTTAGAAGTTTTGACAAAAATTCAAAATTAATTAAATATCTGAAATGATTTCATATAATTTCGAAGATTTTTAAGAATGGTGAAGGGCTTCAAAAGAATAAAACACATTTTCTTAAAATTCGTAAGAAAATTGGAAATGACTTTTTATTTTGAAAAATTAATTTAAGAGAATCTTTAAAAAGATTTTGAAAGATTTACGAAACTATGAAAAATGAATGTGGAAGATTTTGAGTATTTTTTTTTAATTTGACATAATTTTTCAAAAAGATTGAGGAAAAATGCGAATCATTTTAAAAGATATTTAGAAGTTTTTAAATGCTGTAACCCTCAATAAATTGAATTTCAACAATGGCTGATAAAACATTCTTATCTGACATTTGATTTGAAATGTTTTTTCGGCACCGTTTTATTTTATTTCAGGGTTGCCGTTTTAATTCATTAATTTATTTATTGACCAGGAATTTTATACATTTTTTCAGACCCAAAAATATAAATCCACGTTGTCATTTTCAATGCTCTAAATTAAAGAATCAATCAATGAATTAAAAAAATTTAAATTATATTATTTTAAGGAATTTTAATTTAGAAACATTAAAAATTGAACAGTTGCATTTTTTTATAAACTGAACACTTCTTAAATTAAATGTTAAATTATTTTGAATTCAAATACTTTAAAAATCTGAATGTTGCTTTATGTTTTTCAAGTTTTAAATTATTTTTGAAACTGTTTAAGAACTTCTAAATTTCTTTTAAAATAATTCGCATTTTTCCTCAATCTTTAAAAAAAATTATGCCAAATTAGAAAAAATTGGTTAAAATTTTCCACATTCATTTGTCGCAGTTTCGTAAATCTTTCTAAATCTTTGTAAAAATCCTCTTAAATTAATTTTTCAAAAAAAAAAAAAAAATCATTTTCAATTTTCTCACAAATCTGAAGGAAATGTGTTTTATTCTTTTAAAGCCCTTCAAATTTCTTAAAAATCTTCGAAATTATTTGAAATCATTTCAGATATTTAATTAGTTTTGAATTTTTACAAAAATTCTAAATATTTCTTGAACTTACTCAATTTTTTTCTAAGGACAGTAGGTGTTAAATGGTTATGTACACATAAAAATTCAAAAATTTGAGTAAAAAATTAAATTCATTTAAATAGAGTAATTAAAATTGAAACGTTGATTGTTTATTTTTTTGTTTAATTTTGTGTTTTTGATTTGTAATTACGGATTTCAAATGAACAGTCAAATATTTCTAAATATTAAATAATTGTTATTTTTCTTGATTAAAAAATTTCAAATTTAATGATTTAAAAATGTAATATTTTAAACTGAAACAATATTTCCAATTTAATTTAAGCCTTTAATTACGAATATATTATTTTAAAGTTAATTTAAAATTAAAAATAGTTTACAAAGTTTCAATTCGGTGTTTACATTTGTCTAACTAATAAGACTTTCAAATTGAAACAGTTTAATTTTTCAACATTAAATCTGGAAATTCTAAAAATATGAACTGATTCCGAATCATCTTGTAAAATCAATTATCATTTACTTTTTAATAGTTAATGTACAGTTCAATTCAAAAATGATTAAATAATTTATATTCGAATTTGATCGACTACACATTTCTTTGATCCTAAACTATCTATTTCAAACATTTCTAATTTTTAATTTTGTTAGTCCTTAAAACTGCATGTTAAAATTCTTTAAATAAAAATGTGCGCTTTAAAACTAAAATAGAACATTTTTAAAGTTAAAGATTTTCGAATTACGCATTCTAAACTGAATGATATCATAATTGAAAAATATAACAAAATTGAGCTAATTATTTAAAACACGGTTGAAATCAAAGCTGGATAGATTTTTTTTTCTAAAAATTTGTAAAATTCCCAGTCAAAAAATAAATTCACTATCATTTCCCGATTTCTAGGTCCAGTGGCCACTTTTGGCTATATTTTCTTTTCATTCTACTTAGTGCTGTCTGCTCATCACAGCAACAGACATTCAAATGTTCGCGCAGCTCTCCCACCACTTCCATCCATGCGACGGTTCTCCGCAACAAGGGAGTCGAGGCTATGCTCCGTGCGCAACTTCAAACTACGCTCGTCAGCTGTCTGCTCATCTCCAATCATTTAACCTACTTCTCCTCACCAGCAGTCATTTCACATACTTCTCCTCATGTCATCTACTTCCCCTCGTTAACTTCCATTTCTTCCCTTCCCTTCGCTTCCCTAGCTATCACTCTGCTTCTACTTTCCTTCTTCAGTCCTGACTTCTCCGCTCCTACTCACCCTCATCTTCAATCATTGTCCCCACTTCTCCTTACTTGAACTCATTTTACCCACTTATCCTTGCGTCATCTACTTCCTCTCCGCCACCATCACTTCTTATTTCTTCCTCGCTTTTCCTACTTCCTTACACCACACTTACCCTCAAGATTCCCCCACTTCCTCTACTTCCCCTCTGCGCAATTGCTCTTCTAGAAAAAAAGTACAATGGATGAATGGACGGACGTACGGACTCCTGAGCGACATTATAAGGGGTTTGGCCTGGGGTTAAGAAACCCTAAAATTAAAGAAGTAATTAAATACCCCTATATATGAAACTATATTAAAATTTTTATAATATGTTAAAATAGTTGAAAAAGGCTAGATGTAGTGTTTAAGGGTTGTTTATTATACAATGGAGATGCGAATATCGACTAGAGTCTCGAAAAGGTCTTTAGGGTAATTTTTGTAAATAGGATTTTTTTGTTGCTTTTTTATTTAAAGGCAGCTGAGATGGTTTTTTTTTTCAAATTGACCAGGGGTTTTCAGGAATGTTTAGTATTATTATAAGGATGAAAATATCAATTAAAGTCTTGGAAAGGTTTGTGGGGTGCTTATTTTCACACTAAATTTTTGTGGCTGTTTTAGTTGAAGGCAGCTAATATGGTTTTAGTTAAGTGCATGAGGGGTAGTTTTTGCGTGTTTTTTTATGATTACCACGGAGTTGAAAATATCAATAAGAGTTTTTAAAATCTGATTGTATTGATTAAAAAAAATGTTTTGTCTATTTTAGTTGAAGGCAGCTGAGTTCAGGTGGACTTTTTTGGAAAAGTAGGAAAAATTGTGGAATTAGGGAAATTTGCTGGTGTAGTTTTCGTGGGTTGTTTAGTATTACTATGGAGATGGCGATATCAACTCAACGAGAGTCTTAGGAATATGTGCAAGGTGGTTATTTTTAAAGTTATTATTATTTTTTTTTTAGTTGAAGGCAGCTGAGTTGGGGTATGTTAAATATGCTCAGGGTAGTTTTGGAGAAGTGTTCAATATTAATTTAGGGATAGAAGATATCAGCTAGATTCTTTAAAGTCTCTGATTTGATTTTCTTAATTTAAAATTTGTTTGGCTCTCTTAGTTAAAGGCAGCTAAAATAGGTTTCTTCAAATGCATGTGGGTTAGTTTTTGTGTTTCTATTTTAATTATTACAATGGAGATGGGATATCAAATAGAGTTTTTCGAAAAGTACTAAAGGTAATTTTTTATTTGAAAATTTTGTTGTCTGTTGTAGTTGAAGGCAGCTGAGTTTGTGTATCTCAAATTTACAAGGGGTAGTTTTTGTATGTTTAGTATTACTATGTGAATCGCGAAATCCACTAGATTCTTCGAAAAGTGTTCGAGGTGTTTATCTTTCAAATGAATTTTCTTGGTTGTTTTAGTTGAAGGCAGCTGAGTTGGGTTCTGTTACATGTGTTTGGAGTAGTTTTTGGCGACTGTTGTATATTAGTTTAGGGATGAAGATATCAAACTAGAGTCTTTTGAAACTGTCTGGTGTGATTTTTTCCAATTGAATTTTTCTTATCTTTAAGTTGAGGGCAGCAGAGAAAAATTCGTTTGAATCTTGTAATTGAAGGCAGCTGAGCTGGCTTTAATTTAATGTGCCAGGGGTAGTTTTCGGGAAATGATTATTATTACTATGGAAATACTTTCGTCAAATAGATCCTTGGGAAGGTGAACAGGGTACTTATTTTCAATTTGATTTTTTGTGGCTCTTTTAGTTGAGGACAGCTGAGTTGGTGTCGGATAAATGTGCTAGGGGTAGATTTTTATTATTTCTATGGAAGTGGGGATATCAACTACAACCTCGAGAAGGTGTTTGGAATTAGTATTTTCAATTTGAAATTCGTTTGAATTTTGTAAGCATGTGAAATTAGGTATCTGAAATGAGGCATGTGAAATGAGGCATGTGAAATGGGGCATGTGAAATGGGGTATGTGAAATTTGTCAAGGGTAGTTTTTTGACAGTAAAAATCGGAAAATGGGGAAAATAAAAAAATTTCAAAATTTCATCAGATGCTAGCTTGACGGACCTCTTCTTTCGAGGACCTTTGGTCTCGAGCACCTGTCCGGGCGCTTTGTGAGAGTCAACTGTATTCGAGTTGATTGCAATAAAGGCGAAGTGGAAGGCTCTTGGCCTAGCATAGAAAGCGTTTGTCTGTCGATAATCCCAGACCAGAGTGGTTGCCAAGCGGTCGGTCGGTAAACCGGTCGACCGCCACGATATATTTACCGTGCCGCGGGTTAAGCTGCGTGAAAGTAAAAATCGCCTGATAGCAGTCATCTTGCGAGGATATACCGTTTCCGGTGCCAGTGCTTGGCTCTTTCAATCTAAATTCTGTACTGAATTGTTAACTTTTGCCTGAGCAATCACCACCACATTAATCTTCATTCATTATTCTAGATCCGAACGATAGAATTTCCCATCCATTTGCTGACGAAGTCGTTTCACCTGATCGATTTTATATTTTTATCGAAAGTCCTCGCCCCCGTATTTGGACCAAGGGAGTGGAAAACTGCAGAAAACCATTTTCAAAGCACGACAAGAGACCGAGGTCGAATTTTAATCTACACACCTAATGATTCTTTAAGCCAATCGATCCTATATTTTTCTTGCCTGTGCTGGCATTTGGACATTTAGCCAAGGGAGTGCGAAACTGCAGAAAACCTTTTCCGGTACGTGGCCAATTAAAAGCTTATAAAGATTTAGAAATCTTTTTAGGTAATAAGAAACTTTTCTTAAGATTTCTGGCAAAATTTTTTATGATTTCCTATGTTAAAAAAATGTTTTTTACAGAACATTTTTAAAAAGTTTCAAAAGATTTCTAAAAATGTTCAAAAAAATCTATAAGATTGAAGGGTAATATTTTTAATTTTGAAAGCCTTTACATAATTTTATGAATAATTCAATTCAGTTAAAAATATATTTAGCAGGTTTTGAATTTTTGAAAAGATTTTTTTTTTAATTTGAAAAGATTTACAAAAAGTTGAAAACAAAACATTAAGCATCGCAGCTAAAAAAAAGTTAAAACTTAATAAATATTTTAGAATCTTTCTAGGAGAAACCCAATTTTTCTTAAGGTTACCGTGAAATTTTGGCAGATTTTTGGTTTAGAAAAATTAATTTTTGCAGAAAATTAGAAAAGCATTTCAAAAACTTCCAAATGTTTTCCAAAAATGTACCAAACATATGGAAGCATTTAGGTAAATTTTTAAAATTTTAAAAGTTTTTTCATAATTTTAAGAATTACTTCATTCGGTTAAATATATATTTAGAAGATTTTGAAATTAAGAAAATATTTAAAAACAATTTGCAATTTCCAAAGATTTCATAGAATTAAAAAAAAATGTCCATATTTTAAGATTTTGAAAAAATTTGAAAATGTATACAAATGTTGCAATATTTTGGAAAATTTCTAAAAATGACGAGAAAAATCTGGAAAATACTGAGGCAATATTTTTTAATTTATCCTACATTTATGAATAATTTTTATAATTACAAAAAAATTTGGCAAGTTTTGTAGTTTTGAAAAGATTAAAAAAATGATTTAGGATTTAAAAAAATGAAAACAATGTATATTTTTGAAGATTTCGAACAAAGATTTCGAAGCTATAAGAAAATTATGAAATCTTTCTAGATAGGAAAAAAATCCTAAGACTCTTAGAAAAATTTCAAATAACTTTATTCTGAACATCAGATTTTTAAAGAAAATTTTAAAAATATATCAAACAATTAAAAAACAACGATTAAAAAACAATTAAAAATTTGTAAACAGATATTTTAAAAACTTAAAAACAAAACGTAAATTGTTGAATATCTCGAGAAAAAAATCGAAGCTTTTTGAAAAGTTTGCTAGGATTCAAGTTCGTTACAAAATTTCTTTAAGATTCTTGATAAAATCTTGAATTATTTTTTAATTAAAAAAATTATACAAAAATAAATTGATTTTTTTAGTAGAATATTTCTCTTAGGATATCGTCAAACAGGCGTGGTTTTTCCGAATTTTTCAACTCATTTTCAACTTCTCACTTAGCGCTAAGCAATAAACAGTTAACTTTAAGAGCAATAATTGTTTAAACAATTTAATATTATATTTAATAATTTGCTTTTTCAATAACGCTAGAAAGTGTCTTTTTTCTGAATTTTTCAACTTTTTGTCCACTTTTCACTCAAAGTGCTTCAATAATTATTTAATGGAATTAAGAAAACATTATTCTTCAAACAAATAAATAAAAATAGCTAAAAATGCAAAACAAAGTTCAAAATTTTAGAGAAAAGCAAATTTCTAGCAATTATCTAGGAAAAGGTAATTATAAACAATAATACAGTGTTTAAACAAATTTGTTTTTAAATTGTATGCATTATTACATAATTATAAAAAAACTAAATAATTCAGAGTAAACTGCAACTCTTTAGCAAACTTAAAATAGAATATTAATAATAATATTAATAATTCACTTGAACATTTGTTAACTTGAATCAATTATTGTCTCAATAAAAATCAAAAGATGAAAATAAGTTTATAAATACAGTAAAATCCATAAGCTATAAACAATGATAATTTGTATGAACAATTATGTTTACTGAATCACATCAATAATATAGGAGACGATTGTTATAAACAATAATAATAAAGTAGACAAAAAGTGGAAAATTCTAAAAAATGCAACTCTCTAGCATTATACTTATTCCAAAAAAATATTGTTATAATGAATTAAAATTACTTTAACAATCATTTCTAATAATTTGAATAGAATATTGCCTCGATTTACATAAAAAATTGAAAACAAGTTAAAAAATTCGGGAAAAACCACGACTTTCTAACTTTATTATAAGAGAAAGTGGCTGTAAATGATAACTTATTGTTTAAACAATTCATTTAAAGATGAAATTATCAGTAGAAAATAATATTTGAATATTAATAAAAATAATAATAAATTATTTAGATACTCATGTTTGTTACCTTAAATTATTACTTCATTCGAATTTAAAAGTGGACAAAAAGTGCAAAATTTTAGAAAAAACTACAACTCTCTAGCACTACTTAAAAAGAATATTGTTCTAATTAATAACAAATTATTTAAGCTATTATTTATATTAATTTTAATTGATTATTGCCTCGTTGTTGTATTATTGCCCTCGTTGTAAACAATAATTAATTGTTTAAAAAATTTATTTCAACATCTAATTATCTGTAGAAATGTATAATGCATGTATCACAAATAATTTGTCCTGAAAACCCAGAATTTTCTAGCATTATTAAAAAAATATTAATAATAAATTATGTACACAATTCTGTCTATTAACTTCAGATAATAATTAACTCTCTCTCTCAATAAATTGTGAACGAAATGTGGAAAATTTCAGAAAATGCCGGAACTTTCTAACTGAATTCTAAAACAAAATCGCTAAAAACAATATTAATTAATTTAAACAATAATTTGTTTAGGTAATAATTTATTATTGCCTTGCTGTAACTAAAAACTTGAAAACAAGTTGCAAAATTAAGAAAAAACCGCGACTTTTCGACTCTATTATAAAAAAAATGCTATAAACAATATCACATTGTTTAAACAATTTATTTAAACATCTAGTTATCAGTAGAAAGCGATCATTTATATACTCGAAAAAACTTGTATGGGAAAAACGCAACTATCTAGCATTATTCAATGAGAATATTATTAAAATGAATAATCAATTCTTTAAACAATTACGTTTTTTAATTTCAGATACTACTTAAGATATTTTCTAAAAACAGCACTAATTTATTTAAACAATTATTTGCGTTAATTTTAATTGATTATTGTATCGCTTCAACTCAAAAGTTGAAAAATTTGGAAAAACTGCGAGTTTCTAACTATATTCTAAACAATAATTGCTAAAAACTATACTAATTTGTTTAAATAATTATCAATGTAATTTTAATTACTATTGCCTCGCTTTAAATAAAAAGTTGAAAACAAGTTGAAATATTCGGAAATAACCGCAACTTTTTAACATAATTCTAAAAAAAAATCACTAGAAACAATACTAATTTGTTTAAACAATTATTTCTGTTAATTTGACGATTGCCTGACTCTAAATGAAAAGTTGGAATAAAGTTGCAAAATTCGCATTAAGCCGCAATTTTCTAACTATATTCAAAAAAGATAATTTCTACAACAATACTAATTTGTTTAAACAATTAATACAAAAATATAATCATCAGTAGAAAGTAATCATTTATGCATTAAAAAGATTTTATATTTCAAAAAACTGCAAAAAAATCATAATTAACGCCAAAATCTAGCAAAACCAATTTTTCCACTAATGATTTTTAAAGCTTATAAAACAGACTTATAAGGATGAAATTCAAAAATTAATTTTTGATTGGTATTCTATAGCTTATTTTGAAAAGAAATTTTGAGTTTCAACAAGATTCTTATAAAATTTACGATTCTGAATAAAATGTACAGACACGATGAATTTATAAATTTAGATAATTTATGATGCTACTGATTTAAAATTAAATTGGAATTGGTTCTTTTTTTCTCACCGATTGTCCCCTTCCATTTCGATAAAATAAATAATTACTGTATCCCGCTTACTGTAATGATGACGCTACGGATATCATTATACTGGTCGTAGGCAACCGGAAGTATTAAATAGAGCCTAAGCGACAGTGTTACGTATATTAGCAAGCACTCGGAATATGTGCCAAGAGGCGAATCTAGTGGAAGGATCTCAGTTATTAAATTCACGAGGATTCTCGTATCATTTTAATTCCTTTTTTTCAGAATTGATATAAATCAGTTTTCGAGGAACCGTCTTCACCTAAGTGACGAAGAATTTTTTTAAAAATTCTGTTCATTGTCAAACAATTTTTCATTTATTTTTAATATTTTTGGGAAAGGGTCATTTTAAGGTGCTTAAAATGACCTGGGTCTTAGGCACATCCATCATACGTCTACAAAAATGGATTGTTTATTAGAATACTTTAACCACATACTTTGAAGGTGATTTTACTGGAGGGAGCGTAGCAATTTTTCCCAAATAATTTTTTTTTCTTTTTTTTTTTGTAATTTAAAATTGAGTATTTTTTGCGCCTGTAAAATGCAACACGCCAGCTAAAGCTGTATACAGGGTTGCAGTAACCTGGTCTAGTTTCAAACCTAATTAAATCTTGAAGGACTGATTTTCCGTCACCTAGAATAATACATAATATGATAAAATAAAATAATAAAAAATAATAATAACAGATAGTAATAATTTTTTGAGAATATGTATGATATTTTATCCTCCTTTTTATCGGTAAAGAACTTTTTTTTCTTATCATCAAAACATCCTACCCCACCATCAAAATTTAGTATACTGTTTAAAAAAGTAATTAATACACCAATAATTAATTTAAAAAGTGGATATAAATATCTACTATTAATTAGTTTAGTTATTATTCATTTAATAATAATATCTATTTATCGAATATTTTAAAAACTTTTCTGAATAATTTGAGAATGCAACCCGGCGTACAATGATAACTGGTGCATTGCATTTTGCAGGCGCAAAAACACTCAGTTTTCAATTACAAAGAAAACAAGAACATTTTTTAAAAAATCGAATTTTCAACCAAAATAGATTTTTCAGTCGAGACAGAAACAAAGTTTTAGGCAAAATATAATTTTTAGAAAAATTAATTTTTAATGCAAGATAAAAATTTCCAATAACGATTTATTTTTTAAGTTTCTTCATTTATTTCATTTAATATTACATAATTATATGGAATAATAATAAATAAAATGTATTAAAAATTATCGGAAATCTTTTAAAATTTTAAAATATTTTTATTCTCTTCGAAACTCTTAAAAATAACTTTTTAAAATTTTTCATCACTTTTAAATATGTATACGTAGGAATCTGTAAAAAATGTGTTTTGTCTGGAAAATGTTAAAAATCTTGTTAAAAAACTTCTAATTTTTTGAATTCAAAATATTCAAAAATTTGCATTTGAATTTTTCCTAAAATTTTAAAAATGAATGCAGATTTTAACAATTTTGGAAATCTTTTAGAATGTTCTTAAATCTAATACAATATGCTCTTGAAATAAATTTTCTAAAAGAAAGTCATGGTAAAAATTACAAAAACATCTTAAGATTTTTTTTATACTCTTGAAACCTTTTCTAATACTTATAAAATTTCAAAACTTTATCCTCGAAATATTCAAAAATCGATATTTTATTTTTAATTTACTGAAATCTTCTTAAGTTTGAAATTATTTTTGAAACTTTTGGTAACTTATAAAACTTTGAAATATTTTTTTTGAAATAATTCCAATTTTTGTAAATAATATAAAAATTGTTTTAAAATGTTCAAAATTCTTTTTAAAATATTTTTTTAAATCATGAAGCTTAAAATGAAGGGCATTAAAACGACTTGAAGTTTTGCCATATGAAAAATACGCTTACGAGGAAAAAAATACAGGAAAGAAAAATAAAAAAACATTTATCAATAACAAACGTAAATTGAGATACATTTTTTTTTAAATGTTCAGAACAAAAAGATTTATTTTAAAATTATATAGCGATTAAAGTTAAAAGCTGTATTCCATATTATTTAAAGGAACTTTTGAATTAATATACCAAATAATAAAAGAAAACATTTTACAATAAACACGCATTTTAATGAATTTGTTGATCGACAATTTACTAATTAAATAAATTTATTCTATTAGAAAAATATCGAAGATTAAATTTTAATTTGTTAAAAGTATTGAAAATTATGGATCCTTCTGGCTTATTAATTTAAGGAATTTATTATTTTTTATTAAAATTTTATTTAAAGTTTCAAACATTTAAAAAAAAATAACTTTTCCATTAAGTTCTTAAAAATTCCATAAGTAAAAAATTCTTTCCAATGATAATTAGATGTTAAAAAATGGTTTAAACAATTTTCCATTGTTTACAGCAATTTCCTCTTAGAATCGAATTAGAAAGACTCGGCATTTTTTCGATTTTTTTCGTTTTTTTCGACCTGTTTTCAATTTTTCACTTTGTGTTAGAGCAAGACAACTATAAATGAAATGTAACAAAAATAATTGCTCACACCATTTTTTATCTTTTATAACATTATTCCCTTAGAAAAATGATAGATGAATTTTTAAACAAAAAGATTAATTTACTAAAAAAAGACGAATTTTTAGTAAAATTGAAGAATTCCAAAACAAAAAGTTAAATTTGTAACTAAAAATGAATTTTTAAACCAAAAGATTAATTCACTACAAAAAAAGACGAATTTTTAATAAAATTGAAGAATTCTAAAACAAAAAGTTGAATTTTTAACTAAAAATAAATTTTTATATAAAAGATTAATTTACTTACTAAAAAAGACGAATTTTTAATAAAATTAAAGAATTCTAAAACAAAAAGTTGAATTGGTGATTAGAAAGGAATTTTTTAAACAAAAAGATTAATATACTACAAAAAAGAAGAATTTTTAATAAAATTGTAGAATCCTAAAACAAAAAGTTAAATTTGTAACTAAAAATGAATTTTTTAACAAAAAGATTAATTCACTTAAAAAAAAGGAATTTTTAATAAAATTGAAGAATTCTAAAACAAAAGGTTGAATTTCTAACTAAAAATAAAGTTTTAAACAAAAGATTAATTTACTTACAAAAAAAAGAATTTTTAATAAAATTGAAGAATTCTAAAACAAAAAGGTGATTTGTAACTGAAAAGGGATTTTTAAACAAAACGATTCATTTACTACAAAAACACAAAATGAATTTTTAATAACCTTGAATAATTCTAAAACAAAAAGGTGAATTTTTAACTAAAAAGGAATTTTTAAACTAAAAGATTAATTTACTACCAATAAAAACGAGTGTTCATTAAAATTTAATAAGTCTACACCAAAAAGTTGACTTTTTAAAGAATGAATATTTTTCAATTCTAATAAAGTGGATCCACTTTAATTTATAGTTGTTAAATTTTAAAGGTCTAAGATGAATTTTTAAACAAATAGATTAATTTACTACAAAATATACGAAATTTTAATGACATTCAAGAATTCTGAAACAAAAAGTTGAATTTTTAACTGAAAATAAAATTTTAAACAAAAAGATTGATTTACTACCGAAAAACTCGAATTTTCAATAAAATTCAAGAAGTCTACACCAAAAAGTGAAATTTTTAAACAAAGAATTTTTAATTCTAATAAAGTATATTAACTTTAAAATCTAGTTGTTAAGCTTTAAATTGTAAAGATGAATTTTTAAACAAAAAGAATAATTTTTTACTGAAAAAAATGAATTCGTAACAAACTTTAAGGATTATTAAACAAAAAGGTTTTTTTTTAAACTGAAAAATGAATTTTTAAACAAAAAGATAAATGTATCACCAAACATACGAGTTTTCAATAAAATTCAAGAATTCTCAAGCCAAAAAGTTGAAGTTTTAAGAAAGAAATAATGGTTTTAATTTTAAGAATTTAGTTAAACTTTAAAGCCTAGTTGTAAAAATTTTAACCGAACGGATGAATTTTTTCAACGAAAAGATTAGTTTTATACTGAAAGAACGGTTTTTTTAACAACATTCAAGAATTCTCAAACAAAAATTAGAATTTTCAACTAAAAAAGATAAGTTTTTAAACAAAAAGATAAATTTTCGACAGAAAACATTCTTTTAAACAAAATTATAGAACTGCCAAGGAAAAAGTTTCATTTTAAATTTGAAAACAATTTGTAAACAAAAAGATTAAGTTTCTTTTGAAAACATTCATCATTTGAAAGCGTAGTAAAAACTTTATCAAATGTACTTTTAGACAAAAAAGTCTAATTTCAAATTTTTATCGGTGGTGCTTAGCTGCTTGAAATATACTTTTTTTCTTAGCGGAATCAATTTCAATTTTCTGCACACAATCCTTTCCTTATGATTCCGTATTAAGGATTAAAAATGGTTTATTTTATAAAAAATTCAATGAAGAAATGCAGAAATGAACTATTTTTCAAAAAATGAATATTTTTTGTAAGCTGATTAATAAAGTAACCTGGGAAACATATAGGAACAATTTAAAAGTTTAATTGCACAATTTTATACAAATTAACTGTATTAAAACAAATAAGGTTTTGTTAAACAATGGAAGTAAGGTGTAGAAATGTAAAATTAATTAATATAGAACCTTGATTTAGTTGAAAAAAAATATTCTTTAAGCAATTGGAAAATATTTGACAATAAATTTGACTCACTTAGTGATAATGAATTCCAATTCGACGAATTTTTGAAAAAACTTTTTTTTTAAGGGAAAAATATATTTTTCCATTTTTTTAAACAATTAAAAATTATTAAAACAATGTTGATGAATATTTCACTGAACAAACATTAATTATTAAAAAAAAGAATTTTTGAACATAAGACTATTTAAATAAATTCCATTTGCTTAAATAATTGAAAATTAATTAATAAACGCTAATAAATATTATCGTAAGTTGTCTAACAAATGAAGTATTTTTTAAGTCATTGGCTGTTGATGTCGTAATAAAAGAACATCAATTTGTTAAATTGTAGTCAAGTTGTGGATTTGTTTATAAAATTGTTTAAAAAAAGAACAAGTATTGTACATTTTCATAAAGAGAAATTTTTTTCTAAATAATTTTTAATCAATTTTGTCGAAAAAAGGAAATCTGGCAGTTGAAAACTGACTAAAATCACAATTTGTTTACCAAATGTATTTAAACAATTAACAATATTGTTGCTAGGTATTAAATAATCGTAATATTATGTATTGCAGTCAACTTTTTTATTAATTTTGTTAAAGAAAGTGTGTTTCACAACTCGAAATGACCAATATATGCATTTGTTTGTTAAATTTGTTTATAACATTAACAATTATTTTGGAAAAATGGTAAGGAATTGTTTTTGCATATACACTAAAAAATATATAGTTTCCAAGCATTTGTAATCTCTAAGTTGCCCTTTCCCTTAATTTCTTATTCTAAAAATTAATTAATTTTTTCATGTTGTTACCTGCTGGATATTATTCCTAGAGAGTAACTTCACTTAAATAGTAAGGTTTTGAATAAATAAGAATATTTGGAAAAAATTAAAACGTTTATTTAAATAAAAAAGAATCACCTTTCTTGTTAAATAAAAAAAATCTCTTAAAAATGTTGTTAGCTTTTATTTAAAAAAGGCTCAAATTGGATCAAAACTGTAAACTCTAGACACTTATTTGTGCAGAAAAAGATTTTTTTATCCACTGTAATGCGCCTGGGCCCAGGCAACACTACATACAACTTTGTGACGACGCTTAGTTACTCAGGCGCTAACACATGCAGGCACACATTGCAAAAACCAAATTGCTTGAATAAAAAATTTACAATAAAAATAAAAAAGTATGCAAACTTGAAATAACATTTTAATTAAAAAAGAGAAATTCCTTACAAATAATGAGGAAGAGGATCAATCATTTTCAGTTTTTGCGACTCAAACTTTCGACTAAAAACAGTTTGAAAATGGAGTCAACTTTAAGTCGAAATTTTCAGTACAAAAACTTGTTTTTTAAATAAAAAATAAAATATCCCAACTGAATTTGAAACATTTAATTAATAATTTAAAGCAAACTTTTCCTTCAAAAACGAAAAAATAAATTATGAATAATAAATTGAAATTAGAGTCCATTTTTAGTCGAAATTGTAGATATAAAAACTTGTTTTTTAAATTGCACTTAAAATTAGCAGCTAATTTAAAACAATGTTGTCTATCATTTAAAGCGGAACTTTTCTTAAACAAAGGCTAAAAAATTTTTCTATAAATTTCTATAGAAATTTGGAACCATTTTTTGTCAAAATTTTTAGAACCAGAAAATTGATTTTGAAAATTCCTCGAAAACATGGCAATTGAATTTGAAAGTGGCTGTCCATTATTTTAAGTGACTCCTTCAACAAATTACAAACAGTAAACAAAATTATCCATGATAAATATAAATTTGGATCAATTTTGTGTCGAAATTTAGATTTAAAAAACTTCGTTTTTCATATCACCACGAAAACATGAAAATTAAGTTTGAAAATTGTAGCCCCTTATTTACAGCATTCCTTTATATAATTTAGAAAACAATAAAAAAATTTTTTTTTGATAGAAAAAAACTCTTTTTTTCGGTTAAAGATTCGTGTATTTTGTTGTAAATTATTCTTCTTGGTTGAAAATATTTTATTATTGAATAAAAAATGTACATTTTTTAGTAGAAATTCAATTACTGGTATTGGTTGAAAATTAATCTGTTTTATTTAAGAATTAAGGTATCATTTTATAATTTTGTATTTCTCTGTAAAATTCAACTGTTCCTGGTGATAAATTAGAATATTTTTGGTCGAAATATCAACTATGAATTGCTTTTTATTAAAAATTAATTTTTTCAAATGAACAATTAACGATTCCATTTTTGGTGAAAAACTTATATTTTTAGTTTAAAGGGCGATTTAAAGCTTTGGTTGAATTCAACTGTTTTTGTCAAAAATTTTATCGCTAAATGTTTATTTTCTTTTGTGGTAAATTTGGTTTTGTTCAATTCTGTGTTTAAAGTTGATTTTTGTATTATTTTAAATTACATGCTTTGTTGAAAATTCTTCTTTTTTATTTAATTCAACGGATTTTAATTAAAAAGATATTTTGGTTGAAATATCAACAATTATATTTTACGTTCTTTGTAGACTATTTATCTCTTTCGTTTAAAATAAAGTATTTTGCTGAAAATTAGTTTTTTGGACAAAAATGATATTCTCAGAGTTATAGCATTTTAAAAATTTCAAAAATCAATCGAAAATCCAAATTTTAGGCCAAAAAACGCACGATATGAAAAAAAGTCAAGAAAAAAATAGCTTTTTGAAAGCCCTACAAGATTATCATAACAGATTTTTGGATTTTCTTGGAAAATCGAAATTTCGAATTTTGATTGCACAAAAAATAATGAAAAATAAAAAATTCCATTTTGTGGTCAAACTATGCTGGATACGAAAAAAGATGAAATAACAAAAATTGTGATCCCAAAAAAACCTGCAATTTCGTTCAGAAGAACTTTCTTGATAGGACGCGTACGTTTTGTTTTATTCGTGAAAAAGTGTGTTCAAAATAGGCCTTTTTTCGAAAATTATTATTCGAGGTTCCAAATCCATTTTTTTGTTGTTGAAAATTTAAGTATTTTGTCAATCTTTTTTTGTTGTTTAAAGTATGTTTTTTAAAACTGAAAATTAAACTATTTCATTTTTTGTCAAACTATTTTGCTCATATTTTTAAAATTCATTGTTTTTCATAATAATTTAACAATTTTATTGGCAGTTTAAAAAAATTAATTTTTCCATTTAAAAATTATGTGTTTCATTCTAAATTTGCCTTTTTGGTTTAAATTCAACTGTGTTTATTTTAATATTAAAGTCTTCTTAGGTAGAAATATCAACTATTCACTTTTTCGTTCGAAATCAATATTTTTGTAGTCAAAGTTATATTGCTTTTTTGGAGAATAAATTTGTTGTTGTTTAAAGATTCATTACTTCAGTTGATAACTCATCTCTATGGCTACAAATTAAACGATTCTATTACAATTTTTTTTTTTTTGGAAATTTATTTTTTTAATAGAAAATGCAGCTATTCCATAATTGTTTGAAAATTTTTGTTTTTTAGACAAAAATTCTCTTCTTTTGTTGTATTCTTGAAAATTACATTTTTTAAATCTAAAAATCGCACTATTCCATTTCTGATTAAATTTTGTTGTCGTTGAAAATGTGTGTTCTTTGAGTAAAAAATGAAAATTGCTGAAAATTGAACTGTTTCATTTTTGGTGCAAAAATGATCTTTATTAACTGAAAATTCTACTATTTAGTAACAAAATAAAGAATATCATCAAAACACGTCCTTTGAATTTTATCACTAGAAAATAATGTTTTATGTGTAAAACTTAGAACTACCAGAACCAGAAGTGATGAAAAGCGCGCGATTTTTAAAGCTAATTTTACATAAATTTACGATTTTTAAGAATAAAATAGGTAAAAAAGATAAAATAATATACAAACATGTCAAAACTTTATGAAATATATGCAAATCGAAATATTGAAAAAAGACTAATCCATTTGTTGTTGAAAACTTAGTTTTGTTAGTTGAAAATTCAAGTCTTTTAATTAAAATACGTCTTTTTTAGAAGAAAATTAATCTTGCCAGGAAAATTTTAATATTTTGTTGAAATGTTGTATTTTTTGTTTGAAAATAATTTTTTTGATAAAAGATTAAGGTTCATAGTTAAAAATTCATTTTCTTGGGTGAAAGATACATAATTTTTATTAAAAATTCATTTCTTTCGTTGAAAATTGTTTTATTTTGTTGAAAATTCGTCCTGTTTTGTTTGAAAACATTGTTTTACTGAATGTTTCACTATTTTATGTTTGATTTAAGATTTACATTCTAAAAAATTACTATTTTGTGGAAAATTCATATACCTATTTAGTGGAAAATGCGTCTTTTTGTAAAACATTAATATTTTTGATTAAAAATTTATTTCTTTGGTTGAAAATTCAACTATTTCCGGGAATATCAATTTTTTTGATAAACATTATTTTCGTTTTTTGTTACAAAACTAAATTATTTTGTGGCAATTTTTCGTTTAAGGTTTGAAAATAATTTCCATAACTGAAACTTAATCTTACTTACTTAAACTTAATCTTTTCTCTTGAAAATTCGTCTTTTTTTGGTAGAAAATTAATCTTCTTAGTCTATTCCATTTTTAGTATAAAATTGATATTTTTTTGGATACAAAGTTGACCATTTGATTGAAAATGAATGTATTTTGTCAAAAGTTAATTTTTTTCTTTTAAAAGATTAATAATTTTCGTTCAAAATTTCTTTCTGTGATTGAAAATTTATTTATTTTGTTGAAAATTGGTCTTTTAGACAGAAAAAAATCTTCTTTGTTGGAAAATCATCTTTATGGTTAGAAATTCAACTATTTGGTTAAAAATTCAGTTTTTGGGGTAACGATTTATTATTTTCATTAAAAATATATTTTTTTGTATACAATTTACCTCTTTGGTTGAAAATTCAAAGATTTTGCTAGAGATTTGTCTTTTTTGAAAAAAGTTGATCCTTTTAGTTAGAATTTCAACCAATTTGTTAAAAATGTATTGTTTTGTGGACCAAATTCAAAATTTTAGTTTCAATTCATCGTTACGACATCTTTACGACAACTTTAGGATACCCTATGTCCATGTCGTTAAGGCGTCTATTCGATATCGTAAAAACGTCTCATGATCTGTCGATGTCTTTACAATATCGTAAAGACATTAGAATGACACGGGCATAGGATGTCGTAAATAGGTCGTAACGATGTCGTAAAGACATCGCCAACTTTTGTGCCCACTGGGGTATACCTTATTTTTAGTTAAAAATTCGACTTTCTTGATAGAAAATTAATTTTTCTGGTTCAAGATTCATTATTTTAGTAGAAAATTAATTTTTTGAATCGAAAATTACTTTTCTTAAATGAAAATACAAACATTCCATTTTTTGTTGAAAATTTAACTTCTTTACAGTTGAAAATGTATTTATTTTGTTGAAAAATCGTCTTTTTTGGTAAAAAATATTGTGCTTGGTTGAAAACTCACCTATTTGGTTAAAAGTAATTTGTATTAAAGATTCACCATTTTAATTCAAAGTTCAGTTTTTTGCTTGAAAACTTATCTAAATTTAATGTGTTTATTAATTTTGTTTTGGTTAAAAACATTAATTCTTTTAACTAAAAATTTAACTATTCGATGTTCTGTATGAAAGTGACCTATTTTAGTTGGAATTTTAGGTCTTTACGACATTGTTACGACTTCTTTACGACAACTTTACGATATCCTATGCCCATGTCGTTAATGTGTCTTTGCGATATCGTAAAAACGTCGTATCATCTGACGATGTCTTTACGATATCGTGAAGACACCGGAATGACACAGGCATAGGATGTCGTAAAAAGGTCGTAAAGATGTCGTAACGATGTCGTCGAGACGTCGCCAAATTTTGTGCCCAGTGGGGAATTCGGGTTCCGAACTAATCGCGATGCGCAGTGACAGGTCTGTGTGAACCTGTGTGAGTTTGTGTCTCAACTCTAGCTAGAGGATCTCTAGGAGGGCCAAATTATAATGTCCTTGGAATGCATTTAAGCTAAGGACCCACTAGGGAAAAACGCGACAATCTAGGAACCGATTGCGGATTGGTCGAAGCACGATTTGGGTCACATCCGGTCGGGCACTGGTAGTGGGGATGTAGTAACGTGATACAGCTGTTGTGAAAAAGTGTAGTGGTACAATTATTACGCGCAGCTGTGACGAATTTTACGATATTCAAACGGAGCGCGCGCTAAAGTGGTATGATGACGTCCGACCAAAAGGCTAGTGGTGGGGGAACATTGTCGTGTCCTTTTCCTAGAGGGTCCTTAATTTAAGCTGAAGAAGCAACTATTATCGGATTAGTTGAAACGAGGAAAGTATCCATAATTTCGGCGAATCCCATTATTTCTTCCCTGCTATCAATACGGAGATATATATAATTGGACTGCTGATTGTGTGGGGGGAAACAAGTATGGTGATCAGAAAGAGACAGGAGACTATCATAGGAAACCTCTTCCTCTTTCAATTCGCCAAAAAATTAAATAAGAAAATTTATTCTCTTTCTTTTAAAATTAGAATAGTAAAACTCAAACTTAATAAAGTTTTTATATTAAATATTATATTAAAGATTTTCGTTCTTTTCAAAAGAATAATTTTTCAACTTTTATTTTTACATTAAAATTCAACCCTTTCATTCACCAATTACACAATTTTTAGATGGAACAATTAAAATTATAACGTTAAAAAATTAAATTGATTACTCTACGCTCTGAAATCTTATCGATCTAAGGCACAAGAAGCAATTAAGTAAAAAGAAAATTTGAACTCAAATTAAGAAAGGCAAAGTTTTTGAAAGAAAATCATAAAAAATTATTGGGATAAAATATAAAAGGTAGATTTTAGCTTGATAAAAAATTAAACTGCAAAGTTGAAAAGCATTATTAAAAAGGAAAAAAGAAGGATATGAGAGAGAGGTAAGGTTCTGACTGTTTTCAACTACTCTTTTAACTCAACTTACTCATTAACAAAGCTTTTATTTCCTTGTTAAAAATGCTCTTCAACTTAGCAGTTCATCTTTTTATTAGTCTATAGTCCAAGTTTAATTTTTTTTCGCGCATTTGATATAATTGTCTTTAAAAAACTTTACTTTGCTTGATTTGAGTTTGAATTTCGCGGGTATTTACGTAAGTTCTCCATCGTGACCTGGTGATAGGTAATCACTGGTGCCTATAATTTAGGGAAATCCCACTAGTCTTTCCCTATTTCCGAAATATATTTAAAGGTGGCGTCCCATGATTGCAGAAGTGCGTTGCCATGGACATAGGCAACAAGGGACTAGGCATGCCATTGCGGGGGTGATGCAATGAGCAAAAATGCTCGTGCGCATAATCAAATGGCACATCGTAAGATGGCAACTCTCCCCACTCATGGAATTCTCCCCCCTCCCGTGGATTCAAGCCCGCTCAACAACTTAGGATGGCATGCCTAGTTCAGTGTTTCCTATGTCCATGTGCGTTGCGTATTGCGTAATACGTCAAATCACTAGACATTTCAGCCAATCACATTGTTTCTCTTAAAACTAGGAGAATAATATCTTGATCAAAAAGTTTTACGACTTTATTTTTAAATTCCAAAATACAAGTTTATTCATCATAATCGATATTGTCCCCTTCAAAGTACTTCCCATCGACTGGAACGCACTTATGCCAGCGCTTGAACCAATCCTCGAAACATTTTTTATAATCGGTTTGCGGTATAGCCATCAGAGCCATCTTCGATTTTTCTATGACCTCATCTCGGGTGCTGTAACGCGTTCCGCGAAGCGGTTTCTTGGGTCGACCGAATAGGAAAAAAGTCGCAGGGAGCCAAATCAGGTGAATTCAACGGCTTTTTAATGGTATTCGTTTCGTTTTTAGCCAAATGCTCACGTAAACGATGGCATTGTGCAAAGTCGATGACATTTTTTGTTGTGAAAAATCGAAACCACACACAAAGATAGATGTACACAATACGGCGTCAGTTCAACAAATGTCAAGCTATCAAGCTCAAAATCTGACATAACGTCAATGACACTTCTACCAACACAAAAAAAAGACGAATTGAAATCAACCGAACGAGAGTGCCACATGGTGACGAGTCCTAAAACTTTTTGATTAAGGTGTTATTATTGGCGGAAATATCTAGTGATTTGACACATTACGCAAAACGCAATGAAATTCTGTTTGGGGAAAAAACTAAATAGAAAATTCTAAGGTTTGAATATTTTTACTTTCTCAAAATTGTGTTTCGTTATGCAGATACTAGGAAATCCGGAAACGTACTTAAAAATAAGTAATTCATATCAATTTATTATAATTTTACGATGAAAAAGAAATTTTAAACCTAAAAACTCTCTTTTTATTATAAATTCAAAGAGTTAGGCCTAAAATAAACAAATGAAACTCCCATATATTACAACGCTGCTGAAGGCTGGTGACCTTCTCAGCATAAAAACAAAAACCCAAGACGACTCTCTCGGTCCCAGTTCTGCCCCCCCCCAGTCCTCCCTTATTAACTGAAATTTGGTGGGACGGACGTTATAACTACAATCTCCACCATCCCAAGTGGAAATTTACAAGTGGCACGCTACCGCGCCAGTACCGCACAAAGATATTTTGATGTTGGCACGGTACTGGCACAAAGTAGGCTCCAATATCAGCTTGATACTGGCAACCTACCAATAGATGAACTGGCACAATATTGGCAGTCAGTACCGGACCAGTAATGATTTAATATTGGCATAGTCACAATATATGCCTGGCATAATCTCTGCTTTATACTGATATTAAATCGTCATGTGCCTGGCATAGTACTGGCACAGTATCACTCTAGTGCTGGCAAAACAACTACTTTTCGTTAAAGCTAGTCTTTATGACTGTGGCGTTACATTGGCGTAGCAACAATACAATATTGGCGTAATGATGGCTGTAAGTTGGTGTTAGGTCATCATGGTAAAGATTTAATACTGGAAAAATGACGGTCGAAGAACGGCATACACTTGGCTTTAAGCTGGCGTAGAACTGACTACGTTCATAGTTACAATTGGCTTAGTACTGCACCTGGACTAAGATAATATCGTTAGTTATGGCACATGGGACGCTCTAGTGCTGGCTTGGTACTGGTAAACTTCCGAAACTTAGTACTGAGATATTATTGGCATAATAATAGGCCGTAGTAATAATCCAGCACTCGCATATTGATGCACTTTTACCGACGTCATATATCGTTGGGGTAATCGACAGCATTAGTTACTTAATGAATCTAGACTCGGGAAGAGTCCGGATGTTAAGCCATTTGGAGCATGAACACCACTTGGATGGATGACCATCTGGGACGTACGACCAATCTGGCGGACCGAAGGAACCGAAAGGAGCCTCTACAAAGTACCCGTAAAGACCCAATTTGGTCCCCGTTCGGTTCCTTTTTAAAAAACTCAAAAAAAGATCAAGAAACACTTTTAAACTATTGAAATTCGGAGTCTACGTTCAATTTCTATTAGAAACTCACGGAGTAATCGTGATACTTTTTTTTGCAGCGTTAAAAATTTAAAAAATGCCATTAATTTCTGCTGAAGGTGACTTCAAGCGCATCCATAATAGCCAAGTAGTATGTTGCGCGCGAAGTTAAAAAATTAAATTCTATCTCACTTGCATCGCAGCGTTGTTATCTGAGGTTTCCACTGCGTGACGCTAGCATCGAGACAAAATTCTTAAAGTTACCGACGGAACGCTTCTTAACTGCCACTAAAAGAAGATGCACTTGGAGCCGCCTTCGGCCCATGTAAATGACAGGTATTTTATTTTTTAAGGTTTTTAACGCTGCAAGAAAAAGTATTTCGATTACTTCATGAGTTTCTAATGCAAATATGAACGTAAAATCCGAATGTCAACAATTTAAAAGTTGATTTTGTTGTTCTTTTTCAGTTTTTTAAAAAGGAACCGAATAGGGACCCAATGGGGTCTTTACGGGTAATTTGTAGAGGCTCCATTCGGTTCCTTCGGTCCGCCAGGGCAGGTTGTGTATGTAATGCTTTTAACTAATATAGAGTGAGGGGGGTTCGTTGTATAAAATCCGACTGAACTTAGGTGAAAGTTTTCTGAAATTTTCCTCTTCACTGGCCATTTGTCAAGGAAAATGCGAGTACTTCCAATAACGTTAGATGCATCTGTGTGTTATCACTGGCTCATCTGGGTTTTTAAATAAAAGCCCTAGTACAGTAGGTTTTGATGCAATGGTCCGGGTCTTAAATATACTAGCCTAAAATTACAATAATAATCATCATTCTAATAGAAGAAAAAAATGGATAATTATTGCAGAATTGGCTTTGAAAATTTTAATTATCCAATCTGATATAAAATAATTTAAAAAATAATTTAGAAACAATATTTAAGGCAGGGTTACCTTTAGGTACATTCATTTTTTCAAATGAGTAGTTTTTAAAGCGGAAACGGTGTAACGCCTTTCTTAGATCAGGGCGATAAACAGCTCGCACCTCTTCCTTAATTTCTTCAACCTTCTTGTAGAAATCGTACTGAATGCTCCTCACAAATCCCTCCAATTTTGAATCCAAGGCTTGTATCATCACCTTGATCTCATCTCAAATGTTTTATAAATATAAAAAATATCTAAAATAAATACACTACTGATGAAAATTATCTACACGATTGCGGTTTTCGAGGTGTAGCTAATGTGCCTTAATTTTTATACTATTAACATGGACTTTTTTCCTTATAATACTGCGAAAGGGGAAAAAATTCGAAATCTAAAAAGCCCAGTTTTAAGGCAAAATCTCAGTTTTTGAATAGTTATTCTAAAAAGCTGCTAAATATCAATGTTTTAGAAAAATTGGGAAAACTATAGAAATAATTCATATTTTTTAGTATTCTTGGACTGATTTTTAACGTATTTTTTTTCAGAAATTTAAGAAAATTACATTTACATATCTTTGAAGAAAATAACTAAAGCAACTTCCAAAACAAATAGATATTCGACAGTTTTATTTTGTATCCAAAATTATTTTTCTCTTCAAATTTGTTTGAGGTATCAACTGTAGTGCTTACATACGTAAGCACACAAAGTAAGCTTTTTATGCATGTATATCTACATCAATATTATAGAGAGAAGGGGGGGGGGAGCAATAAGGAATATATGTAAGAATTTGAAGTGAGAATGAATGTATATATAGATTAAGTTCCTAATTCATATTTTTGTTTGAAATGATAGGGCGCCAATGTTTCACATACAGTCATACCACAAACGTACATTTGTACCTGATATTGAGTATAATACTGATGGCTTTTTTGCAACTCCACATTTCCATCAACTTTTTGCTAATAAGCCACTTCGAATTTGTTTTCCTCGACGTCAATTGGTGGGGTTTTTTTTAAACATTTTGCGACGCACTTTATCTCAATAATTTTTTCCACGCAATTATCACAAACAACAATTCCATCGACTGATACACAAAGCCAATGCTGATATTGACTAACTAACACACCTACAGAGTAAACTTGAACTTCGTAAATTTTCTTGTACTCTTCGATTGCTTTTTTTAATTTTTTATGCAGAAATCAAAATTCGCGGTATTGACTACTTTCTTATTTAAAAGATCGTACGCTAAATCATCTTTTTTCCGTATCATAGTTTTGATTCTGTGTGCTTTAGAGCTTGCACTCACAATGACGATAAATTTATTATAAAATTCTTTTCATTGCACGCTCATGAAGTCAGAGTTGTTACTATGAATCATTTCGAAGCTAGGCATATTAATCAATTGCAGGATGCAAGCTTCGGAGTCTCAGTTTCAAGTGACTGCACGCACATGTCTATCAAACTTTCCAAAACCAATCGACAATCCCGCTCGTCAGCAGTACGATTTTCTTCAATCAAAATGTCACGCAAAGGGCACGCAACGCCAGAAAAATCGCCAATTTCTAAAAGCGCAGGAGAAACAATTGGAGGTGATCTTTTTTTTTTTGGAAATAGATCAGATAATCTCGACCCCTTGGAATATATTTCCAAGCTCGTTTTTGTCGCACTCCGATTGCTCTTGATGTAATGGGGGTACTTATAGATTGTGGCAAAATGTGAGATCAGCGCCACCTAGGGGACGTAGCAAAAACTATTGTCTACGGCAACGACACCCCCTCCTACCCTTCTCACCCTAATTTGTAGGTTATGTTGACTTCTCTTTCTGAAATAAATACATGAATAATAATAACCAATAAAACAAACCAAAAATCGAACAAAATAAAATCTATCATCGATCAAATGCAATAAAATGTTTAAGTCTGTTGCAATCGATATATCATAGAAAGATTCCAACAGACTTTAACGTTTGATTGTTTGTTCTATCAGAATGATTCCAACAGACTTTAAAATTTTATTGCATTTGATCGATGATTGATTTGATTTGGTTCCATTTGCAGTTTGTGTTATCGGTGAAAATCCAGTGTGAATCCAAGTTCAACACGCAAAAAAAATATAATCCTTGCAGCTACAGTGAACTTGAGCAGACGTGAGCAGACGACAGAACTTTTATCGTCTGCTCAAGTTCATTTCGAATTCTGATGTAACACGCGGAGTCGAATTTGGCGCGGAATTATCCCGAATTTAAAACTTCAAAAATTTCGCGTTGATTTATTAAAATAGATCCTGTTCGGCTCCGTTGGCTCGTTACCGCAATTA
>NC_046657.1:42868927-42875363 GCF_010883055.1 Belonocnema kinseyi
ATCTTAAATCTAAACATTATATCAAATTTCCTCTGCCCAAAAATTCTCGACAAATCTAACATATACATTTATTCGCTTACAGGAATGATTATCACTTAAACCGCATTCATGCCGATCTGCCCTGAAATGTTGCTTGCCAATCTTTTTACTTTTCGCACGAATATTTTATAATTTCGAATCGAAACCGCGCATTCTATGGAAGCGACGGTGCTGTTCCTAGCGGATGGAATGCAAATTTATGCGATCGTTACACTGAATTCAAACGAGCGCCACCTAGGGCACGTAGCAATTACTATAATCCGTGGAACACTTTTCTATGGCAGTGGGCACACCGTGAAGTGCACTGAGCGTCGACAACTCTTCGTTTTCCATCAACCTGATAAATATTAATGATAGATTAGTATGTGCGAAAGCTACACTGAGTCACACTGAGTGTAATAATGAAAATGACCAGTTGAAAATGTTAAATGAATAAATAATTGATTGCCCTACTTCACGTAGTTATATGTACATCAAGTTCCATCTCATACGCTGGTAAATTTATTGAAGTTTGTCTGAAGACACGGCTGTATATTTTATACCTCCTATTTGTTTTTAATTCTTGCACATTTATCACGTTAGTTTCTGCCAATTTTTCAGCCTTTTGGACGATCGCTTGTATAAAATTTATAGAATGAATGATCGACTCGAAACCGGTGCGTAAACAAACATTCATCTGTAAAATTTTTATTTTTTAGAACTTGTCCTTTCTCTATTCCACAATGATTTAACTAATTTTTGAAACGAATGTTACTGAACTTCTTTTCCGTTATTTCGATTTTTAGTCAAATATTGATAAAACTCTTCTAATAATACTTTATTAATTAGCACTTTCACTACTAACTGCACACTGAAAAGTTCGTTCACGTGTTAAAGTAATTCCACTGAGCGCCACTCCGGCGCTAGTTGTACACGTGCACATAGTCAATAGTCTTGATTTCGGGACTGACGGTGGGAGGCAACTAACTATTTTAGAATAATCTAAAAGATCTACATACATTTTTTATTTATTTAAATATAATGCAGGGATTTCAAAGACTTAGAAATATTTTAGAGTACTTTAAAAGGTCTCAAGACAATTTCAAGAGATTTGAACAATTTTATGGAATTTCCAAGCGTTTTAATAATCTTAAACGAGTTTTTAAATTATTTCCAATTCGCTTGATATGTTTTGTAGGTATTAGTCACTTTTTTGGTCACATCTTAAGTTCTTAGTCGTTTCATCAAATTCTTTCGAATTCTTTTTAATTTTCTTTAACATATTTCAAACTTTTTTATCATTTTTTGAAAATGATTTCCAATTCACTTGAATTCTTGTTTGGTTAAAAATTAGTAAGGTTTCAAACATTCAAAGAGATTTGAAATTATTTTTCAGAATTCGCGCTGCATTCTTATTGAATTTACCCTGAATTATTTTAAAATATTTAAAATGTCCTTGAGATTCAAACAATTTTCATTTCATTTATTCTGAACCCTGTACACCTCACCTTGAATTCTCAGGCATCTCATCAAATTCTTTTGAATTCCCTTGAATTCTACTCAATTCATTTCAAAATGATTGAATTCATATGAGTTCTTTTTCACGTCTATTTTTAATACTATTTTAAATGGGTAACTTCAGATTGAAAAGTGGTACGTTCTAGCGAACTTCACGCTCAAAAGAAACAGAAAACATTTTAGAATAAAAATTTGATTCTCACTTCGGTCCTGTTTTAATCCCCCAAAAATATACTAAAACGACGTTTAGTGGCATCAAAATAAAGTCTCATTAGAAAAGACCCACTCGAAAATATATTTTTGGAGGCCTTTTTCAACACCGAAAACTAGCCTTGTAGTGATACATTTTTTTACAGTGTACAATATTGGTAAGAAAGTGGCTTTCTTACGTTTCTTTTCTTAACAGCATTGAGCAAAAATGCGTCAAGAAGTACCTTTTTTATGTCTGTTCCGAAAAAATTAAAACATAAGGGTAAAAGCGACCAAATTTGAATAGACACACATGCAAATATCAAAATAAATATATATATAAATATATCAGAATTTTAACATTAAGATTGATACCTTGATTTTTATGTTTTAATAATCTTGATTTATATTAGTTTAAGTACCCTCATTGTAAGTTAACTCGTTATTAAGATGACACCAAATGATTTTTTGGTCGTCCTTCAGCATGTCCACCAAGACGTCTTTAAGATAAAGGGAGGACCGGACATAGGACGCCTTTAGGACGTCCTAAAGTTGTCTTTTTGATGACTTGGGGACATCGACGCCAATGTCTCACAATGTCCAAGGACATATTAAGATGTCCTGAGAATGTCCTTAGGGTGTCCTGGTGCCCACTGGGGTATTAGGACCCTAAAAGAGTAAAAATTGATATTTTAAAAATTTAAGAAAGACCGTTATAGTAGACACTATATAAATTTATTAAATTTAAAATTTTTTAAAAGACCGTTATAGTAGACACCATATAAGTTTGTCTCGTAAAAATTAGCTTTCACGAAAAATTAAAAGTTTGCATAAATGGTGACATCACATTCATGAGAATTATAAGTAAACTTATTTTTTCCTTGAGGCTGACTCTTATGAAATGTAAATATTTGAGATATATAGGCTTGACGCCTTTAGTTTGAAAGATAACCTCTATATTACAGATTATATAACCTAATGTATTGCTAGAACAAAGATTAATTTCATCATTAATAAAATTCTGTCCTAATATCAACACATTATTCAGGTTTTCTTTAAATTAGAAAATATGAGGATTTTCCATACTCTAGTCTCATCCTGGGCCGTCATCCTAATTTCTATTGGTGAATATATTAATATAATATATATCTATAACTTTCAGCACACTTTTCTTTTTTGTAGACAAATAGGAATTTTTGCTATTCAATCTGCCGGGCATAATTTTGTACAAGATCTATTGGCCACGTCCACATTTAGATTTGCGCAAATGGTATCCCTCTAATTGTTTAAGGCATACCTATTTGCAAAGTAAAGTAGACGCAGTACATAAGGGTAATGTATAATTAATGTTTCGAGATTACATTTTAAATCAATATGTTATATTAAAGTGAAAATATCAGAAACTTATTAAAGCAGAACGTCTTCTTCTTATTCTTTAGCTTTCGCTGTCGGGAGAATATATTGCTTTAGGGTACCTTTTCTAGAAGGCCTGTTTTGAATTAATCCTGAAAAAAATATTTTTCTTAGGATTTATTTCTAGCTACTTTGTTGGTTTATGGCAAATTTTATTGGTTGAGAACTTAGATACGAACTCGATGTGTCAAAGGGTACCTTTTCTCGGAGAACTATTTTGAATGAATCGTTCAATTAATTTGACACACTGAGGTCATATCCACGTTCTGAACCAATCAAATTTGCCATAAACCAAGAAAGTAGCTAGAAATAAGTCCTATGCAAAATATTAATTCCACGATTAATTCAAAACAGGGCTCCGTGAAAAGGTACCTTTACAGTCCTATGCATCGCCCATGTATGTGTATCTGGTAGTTGTTATTTTAGTATCCGGAGGGGTATTGTAGTTCAAACAAATCTAATAGATGGCGCTCCATCTTTCTATTGTTTATTTTGCTAATGTAATTAATTAATTTTATAAACAATTGTAATTTTTGAAAACTTTAAACATTGATTGATAATATTGCTTAACTAATAATAATATACTAATATATATAATTTATTTATAATCAGGTTGACGACTTTGACGGAAAACCGGGAAATTACAGGGGAAAATCGGGCATTGAATTAAGCAATACAATTTGCCTTGGGCAAAGAATTTTTGACCTGGAAAGGGAATTTTTTGAAAGAATTAAAACAGGGATTTAGAAGAAAGGAGTTTAAAAAAGCCCTATTCCAAGTCAAAATTCATCACAAATTAAAAGTTCCTTTTTCCGAAATTAAAAAAAAGAGATAGAGCTTTAAGTAGTTTTTAGAGTAGAAGTAGTATTTCGAAAAGGAAATATTTTTCAATTGCAATATAATTTTTTTACATTTTTTGTTACAAGCTTACCTTTTTTTCTTAAAAATGCAACTTCTTGCGGTTGAGAACTGAACTCTTTTCCTAAATCAAGTTTATTGTTAAAAGATTCATTATAATAATTGGAAATTCATATCTTTTTAAACATATAAATAATTAGTTTAAAATTAATTTTTTAACTAAAAATATAACTTTTCAAGTAGAAAATATAACTAATTCAAATAGAAAATTGACCTTTTCTAGTTCAAAGTTCAACAATTTGCATGTCCATTTGTCTTTTTAAATGAAAACTTCATTTATTTCGTTGACAATGTACGTTTGTTGTTAAAAAATCGATTTTTTGGCAGAAAATCGACTTTTTTGTGTAGAAAACATCGTAAAGAAGTCGTATGATCTGACGATATCTTTACGACATCGCAAAGACACCGAAACGACATGGACATAGGATGTCGTAAAGTTGTCGTAAATATGTCATAACAATGTCGTAAAGAGGTCGCTAAATTTTGTGCCCACTGGGCTTGAATTCTCGCGTTTAATGTACAAGTTTTATCCATACTACCTCTACTCCATGGGTTGACAATTCACGTTTGTTGTTAAAAAATCGATTTTTTGGCAGAAAATCGACTTTTTTGTGTAGAAAATGAATTTTTTCTTTGAAATTAAAGAAGCCCATTTAAAAAATTTTCTTTCTGGTTACAAATTCAAGTATTCCGGTTAAAAATTCATCATTTCAGATTAAAATTAATCGTTTAGGTTAGAAATAAATTTACTTGGTTGAAAAATAAACTTGTCTATTAAAAATTATAATTTTTTAAATCGAAGATTCATCATTTTGATAACAAATTAATTTCTTTAATTGAAAAATGAGATATTTGCTGTTATAGTCTGACGTAAAGTCCGGAGCTACACATTTAAATCCTATGATTTCGCAGTAATAATTAAAAAACTTTAAACACAATAAATAATCTACTCAACTATAAGTTCTTATCATTAAAATTGCCAATTTTGCAGATTTTTTTCATAGAAATCCCTTTAATAGGATAATTACTGTTGTTCTCCCTTATATCAAATTTCGGAAGAAGCAACTTTTAAATTGTTACGAATTTTGTTTTGGAACAGGTATTTCTAAACTTTTTTCTTCTAAATCCCACTTTGTTTTATTTGAGAAAAATCAACTACAATTGTTTATAAAATTGATTAATATCATTAGAATACAATTGAAACTGTTTCCAAAATGCTCATCTTTATGTTCAATCTTCCTAATGTTAAATTACATGTTTTCATGAATTTGTTTTGATTACTAATTACAGCTGCTCTTCTTGTTACTGAAAACTTTGTTTTTCGTTTTATATTCACAAAAGGTACAAAATTTTAAAAGAATTTTAGTATTTTGGCTATACACAACAATGCAAAAACGGGCCTAATTAATTTGAAAGGATTTAACGGGATGCAATTTTTTAATATTTTAAGGAATTTAAGAAAATTCAAAGGATTTTAATTAACTGTACTCAATTTCGAAAATTTTAAATTACTCAAGTGATTTTAAGGAATTACTATAGGGACTTGGCGCGTTTTAAGATAAGAAGAATTCCTGAAAATAAAATGAAGAATCTAACGACCAAATTTGGACAACCACCACAAAACGCTCCCATTGGAATCTGAAAAAAAGAAACATTATTATTATATATATACAGGGTGGACACGCTGGGGCTTACATACATGGCGAGTTCAATGCTACCCGAAATGCACAACAGCAGAGGAGAAGCCATTATACAGGGGTATTTTCATATTTCGCGCCTTTAAAGTTGCATTCGGATCGTTCATTCGGCCAAGTCCGTGCATCTTCGGATGGAGTTTATAATAGTTTCCATGGTTGCGTTCGAAACTTCAAACGGTTATGTCCAGATTCACCTGTTTGCCCTAATCACTGTCAGAAAATGTAGGCAATGTCAATTTAAAGTTTACGCATGTAATATTTCATTCATTTTATTTGAAACACATCCTGTCTATTCATAACATATTTTTTATGCAGTAAAAATAAGCGTTGAACACCATTCACTCTTTGCCCACTGAAAGCGCAGAATATTATTACTATTTTATAGTATTTGTCACTCAGCAGCCATTCTATAATGTTATTAACACAGAAAAAAATGACGTTTACTTTTTAGTTCACATATCTCACTTCATTATTAATTAAACACTTTTATTATTTGTAATTACTATATAACATAACCTATATTGTTTTGACATTTATATCCGTTTGAAGTTTCGAATGCAACCATGGAAACTATCATAACCTTGATCCGCAGATGCACGGACTTGACCGAATGGCCGATCCGAATGAAACTTAAAAGGCGCAAAATATGAAAATACCCCTGTATAATGGCTTCTCCCCTGTTG
>NC_046657.1:42875463-42894782 GCF_010883055.1 Belonocnema kinseyi
GATTTGATAATGGTGGCAATAAGGAGGACAAAAGAAATAAAAAAGAGAAGGACGGGGATTTGGTTAGTTACATTCTCATTTTTTTCCTCCTTTTTATTTTTGTGCAAAGTAAAGAGGAATAATTTTCTTTTTTTTCTTCTTTAGGGGAAAAGGAGAGGGGGAAGATGTTTCTTTTTTCAGGTTTCAATGGGAACATTTTGTGGCGATTTTCCAAATTTGGTCGTTAGATTTTTGATTTTATTTTCAGGAATTCTCATCAATTTGATTATTGGACGTTAAAAAGAGGTTTTAAATTGGATTGTTATCTTATTTAAATATCCTAAATTTTAATTTGGGTTTTAAGATTTTCTTTTGAAGGATTTAAAAATAATGTTAAAAAGTTTCAAGATTTACAAGAAAATTTTTTAAGATTTTAAGACAGTTTTAGTGATTTTAAAGCTTTTAAAGCTATTTAAAAAATTATTTGAAAAGATTTCAATATATTTTAAGAGACTTCAAGGGATTTAATAAAATGCAATGATTTAAAGATTTTCAAAAGATTTTAAGGAGTTTATAAAAATTTAAGGATTTTAAGAGATTTTAATTAATTTAAGTCAATTTTGAAAATTTTAAAATGATTGCAAAGAAGTTGAAGGGAGTTCAAAAAAATTCGGAGGACTTTAAGGATTTCTAAGGACTCAAGTGATGTTAAGGAATTACTAAGGACTTGACGGAATCTTAACGTTTCTTTTAAAAGGATTTAAAAATAACCCAAAAATAGTTCAAAATAATTTAATGATTTTCAAGAGATTTTATAAGATTTTACAATAGTTTCAGCGATTTTAAAAAAAGTCAAGCGAGTTATTGAAAAGTTATTGAAACAGATGTAATGAATTTCAGGAGATTTCAAGATATTTAAAGAAATTGGTTGATTTAAGGATTTTAAAGAGATTTTAAGGAGTCTAAGAAAATGTATGGGATTTTGGATTTAAAAGATTGGAATTAATTTTGGTCAATATTTCAATATTTTAAATGATTTTAAAGTAGTTGAAGGGATTTCAGAAAAATTCGGAAGGGGTTTTTAAGGATTTTCAAGAAATCTAACGACATTCTTAAGAATTCAAGTGATTTCAAGGAATTACTAAGGACTTCACGGAATCTTAAAGTTTCTTTTTAAAGAATTTAAAATGAGGTTTAAAGGAATTTAAGAATAGTTTTAGTGCTGAACAACCAATCATAAATAAGGTCACTTTGCTCCTCCTACTGATTTCGGTAAATAATATGAGTGACAGTTCAAGGACAAAGGTTCCAAAGTCCAACTTTTATCACCAGAAAACGTCAGTCTCGTTTTTAGACAGTGAACTGAGCAATATATTAAATGAAAGTTTTATTGTAGTTAAATTTAAATAAAATACTCAAGTACAGGTTTCCTAACGCGCAATAAACTTATAGTATTCGTAGAATTCGAGTACAATAATAATAACTTAATATTCATTTATTCAATACATTCATAATGAATACCATTTTAAAGCCATTTGAATCATCCCGTTAGAGAATTCACTAGTTCGAAGAGTATCCGGTAAAAGGGTCTTACCGCCCTCAAGTTTTAGTTCAGAAAACGTCATTTTCGGTCGAAAGGGTAGAGCGAGTATATATAAAAAGTGTGCATTAAACGCGAGAATTGAAGCTCGACTGTGATCAAATTAGCTTTTTATACTAATAAATAATAGTTTGAATTTCTTTATAGACTTGCTAGGAAACGTGTGAATAAATATTTTTCTTTCGGAGTGTTCTGAAATGGGATGTAGAAGCTGTAATTGTGAAGACCACATACCGCCTACACAGGTGCTTATTAAACGTATGTAAATAACTTATTTATTTAAATTAACATAGAAAAAGTACATTAGACTAAGTAAAACTAATGTAGAAATGTTACTTGACGTATTTACGTTCCAATTGGAAATCTATATGAAGGTAAACATAACCTCATTTTAGACTGTATAACATGTGCATTGTATGATGTACACAAAATGAGTGTACCACTTTATAAATACTGTGAAATACATTAGTTTTACACTTGGTCTAATATATTTGGTCTATTTTTACTTAAATAAATATGTTATTTACTCACGTTTAATAAGCACCTGTGTAGGCAGTATGTGGTCTTTACAATTGCAGCTTCCACACCCCATTTCAGAACACTCCGAAAGAAAAATATTTATTTACACGTTTCCTAGCACGTCTATAAACAAATTTAAACTACTGTTTATGAATATAAAAAGTTGATTTTAACACAGTCGACCTTCTCAGTGGGCACAAAATTTGGCGACGTCTTTACGACATCGTGACGACATCTTTACGATAACTTTATGACATCCTATGTCCATGTCGTTAAGGTGTCTGGACGATATCGTAAAGAAGTCGTATGATCTGACGATATCTTTACGACATCGCAAAGACACCGAAACGACATGGACATAGGATGTCGTAAAGTTGTCGTAAATATGTCGTAACAATGTCGTAAAGAGGTCGCTAAATTTTGTGCTCACTGGTCTTGAATTCTCGCGTTTAATGTACAAGTTTTATCCATACTTCCTCTACTCCATGGGCCGAAAATGGCGGGTGCACATACCCGTCTATTCATGTGCTCTACTCTAGGTAGAATTGTGTCGCAACATGTAAACATATCAAAACTGTGTAAAATATACGAAAATAGAAATATTTAGAAAAAATAAACTATTCCATTTATTTTGTTGAAAAGTTACTTTTTTTTTATTTGAAAATTCAGGTATTTTTATGAAAATTTGTCCTTTTTGTCCTTTTTGTCCTTTTTGTAGACAATTAATCTTCTTGGTTACAATATTTTGTTGAAAACTTGTTCTTTGTTTGATTGAAAATTGATTTTTTATAAACGTAATTTTGATTATTTAATATTTGGTTGAAAAGTAATCTTTTAGCGTTGAAAATATCAACTATCCTGGCGGACCGAAGGAACCGAAAGGAGCCCTTGCAAAGTACCCTTAAAGACCCCACTGAGTCGCCCTTCGGTTCCTTTTAAAAGAACACCAAGATCAACTTTTAAATTGTTGAAATTCGGATTCCACGTTAAAATTTTCATTAGAAACTCACGGAGTAATCGCAATACTTGTTTGCAGCGTTAAAAATTTTAAAAAATGTCATTAACTTCTGCTGAAGGTGACTTCAAGCGCATCCATAGTAGCTCAAGTACTATGTTGCGCGCAAAGTTTAAAAACAAAATTCAAAATTAGCAAATAAATGTAAATAAATATATGTAATAACTTATATTCCTATTTTTCCACAAATTTGATACCTTCTCCGATAAGAATAATATGAAAAATGAGAATTTAAACAAACCCTTTACCTTTAGTCCTGACATCTAGTCTCGTAACGTCAAGGACACTGCTTGACTGCTCTCATTTGCATCGGAGCGTTGGCGTCTAAGATTTCCATTGCGTGGCGCTAGCATGCAGACACCATTTTGTAAGTTACCAATGGAACGCTTATTAACTGCGACTAGAATAAGATGCACTTGGAGCCACCGTCGGTCCATGTAAATGACAGGTATTTTATTTTTTAAAGTTTTTAACGCTGCAAGAAAAAGTATTGCGATTACTCCGTGAGTATCTAATGCAAATTTTAACGTAGAATCCGAATTTCAACTATTTAAAAGTTAATCTTGCTGTTTTTATGAGTTTTTGTAAGAAGGAACCGAAGGGGGACTTAGTGGGATCTTTAACGGTAGTTTGTAGAGGCTCCTTTCCGTTCCTTTGGTCCGCCAGGGTATTTGGTAAAAAATTGATGTATTTTGTCAAAATGTAATTTTTGCAGTAGAATTGATTAATGTTCGTGGTTGAAAATACATTTTTTTGGTTGAAAGGTTCATCTTTTTTTTAATGTATTCATTGATTGAAACTTGATTTATCTTGTTGAAAATTCGCCTTTTTTCTTTGAGAACATTTTTTAACTAAATGTTAAACTAACTTTGGTTTAAAATAATTTCCATACCTGAAAATTAACATATGCACAGTTCAGTTCAAAAGTAAACATTTTTTTAGTTGAAAATTCAACTATTTAATTAAAAATTCATGTATTTTGTTCAAAATTAATGTTCCATGTTAAAAGTTTCTTTTTTTGGTTGAAAATTTACCTCTTTAGTAGATAATTAATCTGCATGGCTGTAAATTCATCTTTTTGGTTAGAAATTCAACTTTTTAGTTAAAAGTTCAATATAATCTTTAAAAATTCATTTTTTTGGGTGAAATATTCATAATTTTCGTTAAAAATTTATTTCTGTGACTGAAAATTTATTTATTTTGTTGAAAATTCGTCTTTTTGGTAGAAAGATAGTTTTGTGCTTGTGAAATTCATCTTTATGGTTATAAATTCAACTATTGGGTTAACAAGTAATTTTTTAGGGGATTGATTTATATTTTTCTTTGAAAATTATTCTTTCCATTGGAAATTTTTTTTTAAAGATTCGACATTTTGTGCTAGAAAGTTGCTAGTTGTAAATTCGAATTTATTGGTAGAAAATTAATTTTTTGTGATGAAGATTCATCCGAGAGGGCACAAAATTTGGTGACGTCTTTACGACATCGTTACGACAACTTTAGGATATCCTATGTCCATGTCATTAAGGTGTCTTTACGATATCGTTAAAACGTCTTATGATCTGACTATGTCTTTACAATATCGTAAAGACATTATAACGACATGGATATAGGATATCGTAAAATTGTATTAAAGAGGTCGTAACAATGTCGTAAAGACGTCGCCAAATTTTGTGCCCACTGCGATCATTTAGGTAGAAAATTAATTTTTTTCGTTGGACATTAATTTCCGTAACCGAAAATTCAACTTTTCCATTTTTATTTGAAAATTGATCTTTTAAGCTAAAAAATCATGCATTTTGTTGAAAAAATCGTATCTAACTTGTCTAAAAAAATTTTCGGTAGAAAATATTAATTCTTTTAACTTAAGATTTAATTATTCGATTGTTTGTTTGAAAGTTACCTCTTTTATTTGAGAATTCAGATATATTGTTGAAAATTCGTCTTTATTGGTGAAAAAAGTTTTGTTCTAAAACCGAGTTAACTTTACTATCTTCTCTATAGTCGCAGATCAGTTGTATATCATTCAATGGGCGCTTGGAACGTGAATGCCCGGGAAATAAAACTCCGATAAAAGAGATCTTTTAAATTATCTATTCATTTCTTGTTAATGAATTAGTCTCTATCTCTCAGGAAACGTGCTATTTGGGATGGTGTATGACTGGATGGGTTACGTAATATAGATTCGACAATGTAAGGAGAAAATTGCTTTTTCTTAATAAGGTCTAAATTTTCCTGGTGAGGACTTGGAAGTAGGAAAATTATAAAGTTTTTTCAGGGCGTGGGGAAAATACCTTCATCCAGAATAGGATTGTAAATCAAAAGTAAACGTGTAAGAAAGTTTTTAGGAAGATTTTTGAGTAACCTTAAAGCTAATTTTGTCTAATCCTGGAGAATATTTTAACTTTGATTTTTTCAAGGCCAAGTTGAGCTCCTCCATCTAATATGGGAAATCGATAATGTCTGTATTTAAAATCCCCGTTGCAGTCTGCAGGACGTCTAAAGGGCTGGTTGTGAATAAAGTTTGGTAATTGAAGTTTCCTGTGTTTGAACCCATTGATCTTCGATGAGACATTCATTAGAAGCGTCTAGAATAGAGGTGACCCGTGATTTCATATCATTAGCATCGTACCACCTGTGCTTGATAAAATTATTGTAATTGGACGTGGGCAAATACTTATTTTGTTTAGCTGATCTATTTCTAACAATTCTGTCACATTTCTTGTTCTACCCAGGTGGAGAACAAGGATTATTTTTAGCTCGAGGTTTTTTTATGTAGTATCAAGGGTTCAGTCTAAATCAACTTAACCCAATTAAGGAAAACTAGAGTAATGGATATGAGGTGAGAGGAAAGGATGAGCAGTGGGATGAAGATCAAGTGGTTGATTATTTGACAACGCCATTTTTTTCTGCATAGTAGATTTTAGAGGCCTCTTTCATTGCGATATTTTTAACTGCAGTGATTTTTCTAATATCTTGCTGTTCCTTGAACTTTAAACAAATTTTTTATCTTATGAGGTGCGAACCTTTGCAATTCAGACAAAAGGTTATATTAGATTGTTTTTGACAAGAAACATCTGCATTGAGTGGTTTTCCCCCGCAGTGAAGGCACCTTAGGTTCTTACACTAAAAGGCCAGGTGGCCGTAGCGAAAACAAGAGTAACACATTTTCACTGAGTTGATGTATGAATCAACCCTGAAACAAACTTTGAAAGTAAATATATATTCCGGAATTTCTTGTCCCTCAAAAGTTATTGCAACAGGTGGAAGCTCACGAACCTGATTACCAACAGATAAGGGATCAAGCATTTATTGTGAGGATTGTTTAGTGGCAAAGTAATGGTCATTGTTGTTAGAAGTATGCTTTGGATACCTTTATGGATGCTGGTAGGCTGAATATTTCCATCGCACAAAACTTTACATTTATCAATGTGGGGTTCATTTGGAAATCCATGTGGCAGGTCAGGAATTCTTTTTCTGGAAGTTTGAACTATTTTAAGGTTAGGATCGAGTGTGTTGATAGGAGCGGGTTCAACGAGATTACTTAAATGATCTACTGCGGACAATTTTGGAGATAAGTTATTTAGAGACGTGTCTCTGATTTCTAAGTAAAACTAAGCATTTGTCCCTTCATTATTGAAGTTATCTTCATCAGGCATTGTTGTGATCGCGTGACCACGCGGGACAGCGACGCACAGAGGTTATTCACCTACCTGTCTCAGCGAGCATAAATACTTGTTGATATTCGAATTGGGCCAACGGCCCGGGCTCACACAGACGGGAATTTCGAAGCTTAGCTTGCGGGGAAGTTTTTTATATTTGGAAGTTGCATTTTTTAAGGAATCTAAAAACGTGAGTAGCCACCCTAATGCACATTCAAGAGCCTTCGAAAGACTTTGTTTTTCACGCAACAAAGGGATACAATCCAGTCCCATTTAAAAATTAAATTTGTGAACGAAGGTGTTCTCCGGTTCATATAAACGTGTTTTGTTTGAAAAGAACCAAAACGCTTTTCTCTCGCTTCACAAGAGTCTTACTATAAGGAAGGCAAGACGATTTCTGATGAGGACCGTAAGGTGAGTTTTAATTTTATTGGGTTTAATACTTCGAATAATTCGTTAACTGGAGAACCTAGTCCCGTAAAATTCGGAGTGACTCCGAACATACTTTATGTGCAAGTATGTATATAAAATAGCAGACTTTTCAACCAAAAATAATTAACATTTAGCCAAATAATTGTTTTTTTCGACTAAATATATGAATCTTTCGCATAAATCATTTATTTTTACTTGTAATAGTTAAATTTTGATCCGATTTTGCAAACAGTTGGAAACCTAGTTGACAACTACATTGATTTAAGATTAACTCATGATATGCCAAAATACGATTGTATTCTTTAAAAAATGTAATTTTCTATTTTTTGTTGCAGAATTAAGTTCAGAGTTCGAGTGTTTTCCTAATGGTGCACCTATTCCTGGTGTTATTCGTAGCAGACCTTTATCATTTTTCGACGGAGAATCTCTAGAAACAACTACTCCTCTTCCCATATCTCATTCTTCTTCCAGTTCTTCTCCTCCAGCCGAGCCTCCTCTTCATACCAGGTCCAGGTCACCTCCACCTACCGAGCCTCCTCTTCGTGCCAGATCGAAGTATAATACACTTGCGAAGCCCGCAATTCGTCCCAAATCTAGGTTTCCTCCTACCAGGAATCGTTCTTCTGCCATACTTGGATTTAGCCTTGAAGAACTTAGATTTATCCGACTTGTTCCCAACAGTAATCAGGACCGGATATTTGAGTTTCGAAAATATGCTTTTCCTCCTGATAAACCAATTCGACTGAGAGCAATACATAGTGTCCTTGAGCCTATTCCAAATGAAGAAAAAATTGTATTATCAACGGAAAATGGTGACGTCTTTGCAATAGTTGAAAAATTGAGCAGACACACGATTTTTCGTGGAATATACAAACCTATTGTCGACCCTCCTTTTTATAAAGGCGGAAAACGGGCGAAAATAAACATGCACAGCGGCGTTGTTCAAGAATTGACCTTAGCGGAAATCGCGGAATGTCCATTAGGCATCAGTCACCCAATCGGAAAGAGTTTTACAGTATTTCGTGTGTGAACCACAATCCTTCAGACTTTTATTCTTTATCTTCGGTCGTCATGATTCAACCAAATGTATGCACAGACCTTTAAAAATTCAAGTTTGGAACGTTGATAACCATCATTTTGTAATTTGTACTTCCCTTTTCAGGGTGGTCGCTGGACTCAGCCACCGGAAACCGACCGTAGTTTTTTTGAGATAAGTAAAAACTAGGAATTAACAGTGAATTTATTTTGGAGCGAGAATTTAACTTAGAAGAAAAGTTTATCGAATCACTTGAAAAATCAAAACTTTCATGTCACATCATAGAACGAAATTTAGAAATGAGCTTGATCTATATTCTGTTGAACTCTATTATATTGCATGTACATGTTATTCATTTGTGTACCTCTGACCGGGACTGCTTAATTTATACATTGCAAAATAAAGGAAAAATTTAATTCTTTAGTATTATTTTATTTTAGTTACCCTAAAAAAGTAGCTGTCCAAAAATCGCGAAATCCGTATACACTCTGATTCTCAAAAAATTCTTTGTATACAGTCAGGCACTTAGTATAGCGGCAATCAAATTTGTAAATCTTTTTGAGTTGAAAAATCTTACTTTTAGCATTTTGATTGTATATTGTGTTAATTTCCCAATCGTTTCCAAAAATAAGAAATGAACTGTCTAGAGGGAAGCTCAGTATGGGAAACTTTTAAATCATAATGAGGCTACGAAGAATCGTAACGAAACTTTCCCTACGTTCCTTTTAATTTCTTTCAACATAAAGTCCAACGAAACTTAATTTTGAAATTGGGTCTCCTTACTTAAATTATTTTTAGTACTTTTTTATACTTAGCATAGTTTTGAGGAAAAATAAATTAAATTTATAGAGATATTAAAAAAAAGTAAGAAAATTCTTCTTAGTTTCGTTTGAATTTCGGAGACTGTCGTTTATTTATTAGAATTTTTGATGTGTCAAACCACAACCTTTAGTCAAAGAACGCTGCTTAGGGAAATTGACTTCTAACTTTGGCGTAACAAGTTCATCGCAAACTGAGTCTATTATTAGGCTTTAAGGTAGTTTTCGTGCCAAGAATCAGCTCTTTCAAAAAAGAGTTTCTCGATGAATTAAAGAATTAAAATAAAATTAACGATGATGTCATTTCAGATAAATTGTAAATTGATCTATGTTTAATATCGTTTGAACCATTTTTGGTAGAAGAAAACATTTTAAAAAAAGTAAATATTTTCGAATACTATTTATTTATTTTTAAAGTTAGAAAAAGTAAAGTTGGTGATCATTTTCATTGAAATAATGGGCTTGTTTTATTAAAAATTCAACTATTTTTCAAAATTGGACTTGAATTAAAAATTTGATTGGAATAACCATGACCTTCGGAAACTCTTGCTAACATTGATCTGCTACTGTCATCCTGGAGGCTTTATCAATGGGGCCACCTTCCTAAATGACACGAATTTTATAGACCCTGGCAAATGGGCAGTTCGGGGCCACTCACTGCGTGCAGCGAAGAAGAAGATCTCAGTGGGAGAGATGAGCTCCCTCACATTTCCACCTTCTCCAACAACTTATCTAATGGCTGCAGAAAGCTTTTATCTGCCTTCCGCTGCAGCACAACATCTACAAGAACATCTTGACTTCTCGTTTCCCTAAGACTCCTGATTTCAAAAGCAAGGGAGTCAGGTTTCACCCTTCGTTTGGGGCTCCTTAGGGCCTCAGTGCAACTCAAACTTTGACTAGTACAGCTTTGGTTTGATCTCGTCTCGGCTTCCTCTTCTTCTTCTTTGATTTGGGTTCCGATCTATGTAACCCTTTTAGTTCCTGTTTGAAAGTTGAGGTAAATGCTGACTCACGGGCTATCAGCCTTTTTTAGGCAACGAGGTACTCACCTCTACGGGGCTCAGAGTGGGCTCCCTCGCTGTATTTCTACAATGAGCTGAGGGAATTACCACGACATTTTTATCTGTCTGAATTTCCCTGCTGGCCACTTTTCCTCGCCCTGTATTCTTTCTTGCGTCAGTGACTCTCTAGGCTACTTTTTTGTTCGCCCAACGTTAGTGATCTTCTAAATATCCCCCTGGAAATTCAGCTTTGAAGGAGAGTCGTCTGAGAAGAGATTTTTCCTCCATCCTACAATGCACCTCTTGAAGAGATTTCAGGAGCTTCTTAGTCTCTTCCAAACACATGATAAAACCATCGTTAATAAAATTGTTCCTTAACATTAATACAATTATCACTTAACCGCAAAATTGGTAAATATAACGATTGTCTATGAAAAATTGATTTTGAGAGATTTGATATATAAATTTTATTGTACAAGATATTAATTGGTTTTATACAAAGATAGTTAAAATCTATAGCATTTTCTAATATTAACAGATAAAAGTTATAGAAGTTTGATGATTTTTTGGCCAATTTGATCTTGAATTATATATTCCACTAAGAATACCATTAGTCTCCAATATTGCAAAGTTTTCACCGTTAGATGTTGTTAATACAATTTGTTCTAGGACTGGTATGCGCCCAAATACATTTTGTCCTAATTGCACTTGAAGTGGCGAATCGTTACGAAAATTGTATTTTCGAAATTTTAATCACCGGTGCGGATTTCTTTTGGGAATAAGTTGAATAAGTCCAAGTTGTCCAAATCTACATCGAAATAACTAATAGTTATGAGGCCTGGCAAGAAGAGTCCTGGCAGGAGAAAACCTTAAGCTGCCACTTGAAGGAGGCTCAAAAGTCGTGTTGGAAGGGGATCTGGACCTGAAACATCTTTACGAAACATCTTTACGACAACTTGACGACAACTTTACGACATCCTATGTCAATGTCGTTGAGGTGTCTTTAGGATATCGTAAATAAGTCGAATGATCTGACGATGTCTTTGCGATATCGTAAAGACACCGAAATGACATGGACATAGGATGTCGTAAAGTTGTCGTAAAGATGTCGTAACGACATCGTAAAGACGCCGCTAAATTTGGTGCCCATTGGGTTAATTCTTGAAATAAATAGAGAATTAATTTTTTTTTAGTTTATACTCATACGTTCATATATCGTAAATCCCTCATGGATATATTTTTTAATTCGAAATTATTTTGTATAAACATTAACGCTCTTTTGTACACACATGCGACGGGATTTTGAACGGGGATTCGAAAGAAATTAATAGCATGTTTAGATATTTGCCAATTTTTTCTGTACATTCAATATCAGGGGGCTTCCATAAAATACGTGACCCAATTATTGACACTTTTTGACCCTCCTCCCCCCCTGCGTTCCACCATGGCATTATCTTCGACTCCCCTCCCCTCCCCAGGATGTTACGTGTTTTTGTTTATTTTATCTAAAACAAAAATAAAACAAAAAATTATGAGTGGTAGCAACCGCACGTGAATGCAGCTAGAATTTTCTTACTTCGACTCGTTAACTAATGTAAACAAACAAAAAGGCTTATGAAAGAGCCATGCGACTGAAGAGAAGAGCCACACGACTTGACTCGGTGCCGTTCGCAGAGGTCGAATTTAGGACTGCGCGCGCTATTTCAAAAAAGGGGTAAGCTATGCGTTTTAGTATTATTTTTTGACACCTGAATATAAAATCACGTGGCTCGGACCCGCAACCCCCCTCGCCCTATGTGGACCAGCGTGGCCTTTCGTCGACCCCCACGCCACCCCCTAAAGCAACCACGTGGTTTACGGAAGGACCCTTATTTACCTGCAAAATATGATAAGTATGAAGAATCACTAAAAAATAATGTAGCTTTAGATTCAGATTAGTTTTCAGACCAATTAATTCTAATTTATCGAAATAATAGGCAAATATCCAAAATGCCCTTTATTTTCACTCGAATCTCTGATCAGAACATCCTTTGTGCGAGCCAGTTCAATAATTTGTGAAATTTGTTAATCTACTAGAGTCTAAATTGCAACTTGAATAGTTAGGGCAGGGTACCATCTGTGAAAGTGCATAGTCGTAAGTTTATCGATTGTGAAGTACAAAGTTGGGAGTTCACCACCTGTGAAAGGGCACTGATGAGATTTTACTATCCGTAAAAGTGCACAGCTGGGAGTTTTCCATCTGTTGAAGTGCACAGTTGAGAGTTTTCCGTCTGTGAAAGTACACAGTCGTGAGTTTACCATTTGTGAAAGTGCACCGTTGGAAGCTTACCATATGTAAAAGAGCAAATAAGAATAGTCGATAAGATTAAAAGCAGATTGTAAATGGTCGTCATATTGTCTATTTACCGGAGAAATTGCAGTTAACGGTGTAAACAAGAGTTATGTTCCTTTATAAAAGTAAGGAGTGCCTTAAATTTATTTCTACAAATTATTATAGCAGAAGATCGTATTGATATTTCATTAGTCAGTTTCAAGGAAAAGTAAATTACCGCCATCAATAAATCTGACATCACAATTTATATAATCTTGTATGTTCTGCGGAAGCCCAGTTTTAACGTGTAATATGAATTATCATTTAAATTGACACCTTTTTGATTTTTATCGAATTTAACAGATTTAAAATTGGGATCGTGGAATTAAATGGTTTAAAATTAATTCTTTTTGTAAAATATATGATGTTCATTTAAATATTCATATAATTAGAAATTAGTTAAAAGTACGATACTAAAATTTCAAATCATAAAAATTGAATGTTTCAGAAATTGTTTACTTTTAAAGGTTTCGAATCTGAAAATGCCTAATTATCCAATTTTTTATTGTACATTATTTTATTTGAAACAGTTTGAAGATAAAATGTTTGCCATAACGAACCTTTATCTTCCAGAAGTTCTGTTTACATATATTGGTCCACAAATGTTCTGAAGTAAGGAAAGAACTTTATATTTAATTAATGGTGACATCAGGCAACTTAAAATCAGAAGCATTTGAAAGTTGAACATGTAATATTGAAAGTGTTTCAACTCTAATAAAAAAAAGTTAGTTTCGATGATTATCGAAATTTTTTTCAAGAATTTTCACAAACTAACAAAAACCAGCTTTTAGAGGTTCGATCAATTTAAACGAAGTTTTTAGTAGACGTTCTTTCTTTTCATTTTTGTATCAAATTCAGAAAAACCTAAGCTTTTCTCTGAAAGCAAAATAAAACAAAAAATTTCTTTTCTATTAAAAAATTAAAACCTTTCTTTGTCAATAAGTGTTTTATCCCTCAGGATTTAATTTGAAAATTTTCATATTTAAGTATTTTAGTTGTACCTTGTATACTTACAAATTTTTAAAGAAATACTTTCTTTAAAGCTGAAATAAATTTAAATTTTGAATTAATAGTGTTTAAGACTAAACAATTTTGATTTAGAAAGGTTAGAACATTTTTAGTTGTTTTAAGTTAAAAATTTGTTGAATTATCTATCGACAGCATTGCATAACACACTGAAGTATTCCAAAATTTTAGTAACTTTAAAATGTGAGTGCTCGAAAATTTTAAACCCTTTAAAATCAAGCTAAAAAAGTCTAATCACACATTGGACATCATGACTTTCAATGAGTTCATTAATATAATATCTTTTTATAACTTCAACCCAATTCAGATTTATTTTTAATTTTCGAAAATTTTGCAATTAAAAATGTTTTTAAGATTACAAAAATCAAAAGAAAAAAAACAAGTATAGAGATGTTGCATTTTCTTTCTTGTCAAATCGATAGTATAGTGTTTCAGTATAAAAGATTTATAAAATATTTTTCATCAGTGATTACCGAAAACAACATGAAGAAATGACAATGCATTTAATGACGAATGAACTGACGAATGAAATATAAATAGAATTTTGTGCGATAATGATAGAATCGCTTGAAGCTATATTTACTTTAATAAAGAACGATAATCATTTTGGTTACACAGTTGACTACAGTTTTTACAATAATTAGAAAAGATGAGAACCGTGTATACTCTCGTCTTATTCTTTGTAGTTATTCTTAATTATATTGGTAAGTATAATAATGAAATGCATTTATAATTATTTTTAAGAAATTTAAAAATTAAGGTGGCTTGGGCGCTTTTTAAAAAAATCACAGGAAGTTCTGAAAATTTGATATTATCGAAAGAAAATATACTAGATCACTTTGCAAAAAAGAAATACTAAGGTTGACGATGAAATTATCGAAAAAAACGCTATTAAAAAGTTGTGATTTTAACATGTAGTCTTATGGGAGGGCTCAATAGAATGAGGTAATACTCTTGAACAAAATCACGAACTTTTATAAATCAATGTTATCCGAGTGCCTTAAAATAAAAGGAATCGATTAGTACCATATTAAAGGGGGGTTGACGATGTCATTGGTGAAAAATTTCAATGAAAAACTGCAAATATTGCACAATAGCTGTGACTATCTGAGGCATATCATATCATATCATATGTTTCTGTCACTTTTTTTGGTCGTTTTCTACTTTTTTATTAAGATGACATTATAATATGCGTATATCAATAAAATTCAAATAAAGACTGATCGCATGATAGATAGCCCCCACAGTGCCCCCCACATTGTACGGCACCAAACGCCCAAGCCACCTTAAGAGCGCAGTTTCACTTCCAAAGAGATCTGCGCTGGCTGCAGCTGGTCGACTGCTTTCCCTTTTATTGGTCAAACTTTGCTTCACACGCGAGAGAGAATTTCGATTAACGTTTAAGGGTTCGTTCACCCGAATGTAACGAAGCACACCCATAGAAATTTAGTTACAAAAAATGTTAAAACCGATATTAAAATTTAATATAATCTTTTACGATTTAGGGAAATCGGGTATGTATATTAAAAAGTAGTATAGTATTTATTAATAATCTATGAAAAATTTACTTTAGAAAATTAATATGAGTTTTACAAAACTTGTAAAAGAAAATGTAATATTTAAAATTCACTGTACTAAATTGAAGCAAGACCATAATGTCAATTATTAGAAAGATTGGAATAATTTTTTCACATTTTGAAAGAGAGGATTCTGAAATTTGCTAAAGACTATACTAAAAATTATGAGTCACTCGAAAAAAATGTGACAGTCGAAAATACGAAAACGACAAGTTCGTAACCCGTCGTGAAACTCCACCAACTCACACTGCACAATATTCTTAGAATTGTGAGAAACGGCATGGTGCTTAATAACTCGACTTTGAAACATTCAAAATTAAAAGTAAAAATAGGAAAATATTCTGTGTTAATAAGGTCAAAAATGGGATTGAATTAAATTCAAAAATATTTATAAGTTTTTCATTTTTTTTAAATCACCTCGTTTCCGCCTCACATGCGGCTTGGTAATACAAGTAACAGTGCTGGGACAAAAATTGTGGATGCCCTGAACTTAATACAAACTTTGTATAAATTAAGTCGTTCCAAATTTTTGTAAAATGTTTGAAATCTCTACAATCTTTAAAGTACCTGAAATCTTTGTAAAATTTTTATGACGTATTTGTGAATGCTTAGTTTAAAATTTGTTTGTGAAACCTTTTGTGAAAATTTTGAAATCTGGTGTAAACGCCATTTTCAAATCTTCGAAATCCTTGCAATCTTTATAAAATGTTCAAAATCTATGTGAAAGTTTTGTGAAATTTATTGAAATATTCGTGATTTTCTTTTATTCGTTGAAATAATCGAATTCTTTGAAATCTTAGTGAAATATTTTTAAATCTTCCAAATGTTTTACAATCTTTGAAATCTGGTCTACTATACCCTTTTTAAACTGTTTGAAATCCTTTAAATCTTAGGAAACATTTAAAAGCTTTGTAAAATTGTTGTGAAATATTTTTAAACTAGTGATGTACACTAGGGAGGTCCAAACAATCGACTTTGGAATAGAGGACATGCCCCCTCCACCATTTTCTGAGGTTGCCGGATAAATTCCCTCAAAGTTTCAGCCAAATCGGTTAATATTAAGACGTGTCGCAATGACCCTGAAAATGTTATAAGATTAGCATAAGGAAATTTTGGTTTTCGGAGAAATGGGTTTCAGGTTTGTGGATTTAAACTTAGCTTGCGGAAAATATTAAGAATTTGTTGGGGAGTCTAATCAATCATATATTTTTGTTTGAATAGTTTTTTTTGTACTTACTTATTGAAAGATAGATTTTTTATGTTTGTTGGACAATTAATCATTCTTAGTAATAATGATATATGTTTCAAGGATTTAGTATTCGCTTAAACAATTTATTATTATTTAATTGTAAATTTTTCTTAAAAAGAGGTATAAAACTCTAGTTTAAAAAAAATTCAGTTAGCTTTGCTGCTCATTATTAAATATCGCCTTCATTTAGATACTAGTAACTTATTTTGTAATAAATTCTTATTTGTTTAAAAAAAATTTGTTTGTTTAAACATTTTTTTCGAAAATAAATGTTTGAAATTTCTGTTTTTTCTGAAATTATTATGGTAATTTGTCATTCTAAAGAGCAATATTTTTTGTCTAAACCATTATCGTATTGTTTTATAAATTTATTAAATATTAATGTAACGTTTTATTGGAAATTGTCACTCAAAAATCTGATGTTTGTCTCAATTCAATTAAGTATATCGCTTATTGTTAAATATTTAAACGTTAAGCAAATGGTTTAAATAACTAATTTTTTGTTCATAAAATGTTTTACATTGGTCATGAAAAGTTAATTTTTTTAGTAAGACTTCATTCTATAAAAATTACATTCAGTTTTGTCCTTCTGAAATTAATTTTATCATTTTTTCCTTTAAATCACCCCCGTAGACACACTCGTTTGTCCTCTGAAAGCTCAAAGTAGGTTTTTTTTTGTTTATGTTGATCCCGCAGAATAGCTCTTAGAATTCTCAAAATAATTAGAAATCTTTGTAATTTTTGAACGTCACTGGAAATGAAAACAAAACATTTTCCTTTCAAAAATGAAAAATTAGCAGATTAATTGCAAAAAATACAATTATCCAAAATTTATATTCGAAACAAATTGTATAAGCGAAGAAAATTTGTTTAAACAAATAAGAATTTATTACAAAATAAGGTACTAGTATCTAAATGACGTAGATATTTAATAATAAGCAGAAAAGCTAACTGTTTTTTTTGAAATAGAGATTTATACCTATTTTTAACAAAAATTAACAATTAAATAATAATTATATCTTTAAACAAATACTTGATGCTTGAAACAAAGCTCATTAATCCTAAAAATGTCCAATTGTTCAATCAAACATAAAAAATCTACCTTTCAATGTGTGATAGAAAAAAAAAATATTTAAACAAAAATAAATTGTTTAAACCATTGTTAAAATGTCAATTCCAGTTTTTGGGGTATTTTTGGGGCTCCATAAGTGGGGGGGGGGGGGGCATCAAAATTTAAAGTAATTTAATGGAAATGATTGATTAGGGACTCCTTAACGAATTCTTAATATCTTCCGCAAGCTAAGTTTAAATCCAGAAACCTGAATCTTATTGTTCCGAAAACCAAAATTTCCCCATGTTAATCTTATCGGATTTTCAGGGCCTTTGGGGCCCGTCTTAATATTAACCGATTTGGATAAAACTTGGAGAGAATTTTTTTCCGGCAACCACATGAAATGGGGGGAGGGGGGGCATGCCCTCTAATAAAAAAAATTTCAACAGGTTTGATTTTGGACCATCCTAATTTACACGCCTCTTTTCAATCGTTCAAATCCATAAAATCTTCGTAAAACGTTCATAATTCTTTGTAAAACGTTCAAAAATCTTTTTAAATATTTTCAAATCTTTAAAATACATTGAAACCTTCTAGAATCTTTAGTAATGCTTTGTAATCTGATGCTTAAACCCTGAGTGGTAAAATTCTTGAAATTTTCAACTAATAAATTTTATATTTTGTAAGTTGAGTATCATAAAAAATGTATACTTTAGCCAATTATTACCACTCTTGCCTTAAAAACAAAACACTGGAAAACACGTGTCCATACATGAAACTTGACCAGTTTAGCGGGAAACACGAATTTCTAAGATTCACATCGTGAGGCCACATTCGAATGTTTTGATATAGTGTTTTGCAATTTCCTCAACTAAAGATTACAAATTCTGCTAGCGTCTATCACAGAAAATAAAAATATTTCTTATTACCTTTCACTTTCTCTTTGCCTATATTCATGTGTAGAATATCTATATTAACTTTTGTACCTCAATCTATTAATTACTATAATTGCTTTTATATTATTTGAATATGTCATTATCAACTTTTCTTATTCTGCGTTTTAATAGATAAAATATCAATCTTTGTTATTGAATATACCAATTCTTGTTCTAAAGATATTAGGTTTTCATATTCTAATTGTAAAGTTTCGTAATTACGCTAACAATAATTTTTATATTTACACGATTTCCCTAAATCGTAATCGACTAAATCAATTATGAATATTGAAATATCAATTATTATTATAAAATTTCTTTCAGTGCACTTGCACCACACACGCGAAGGTGCTGTTCTACTATTGTTGATGAAGCAGATTAGTCAATTTTCTTTGCTTGTATTTACATTCAGATTCAGTTTATAGTCTAAGAACTTGCTTCAGAGCGAGCAACATGCCTAGGAGCAAAAACAATCATTTAAAAATAAAATACCTGTCATTTATATGGGCCACTCGTATGGTCTGGCGATGTCATTAGGTTATCGAAAAGACATCGAAACGACATGGACATAGGATGTCGTAAAGTTGTCGTAAAGATGTCGTAACAATGTCATAAAGTCGCCAAATTTTGTGCCCACTGGGCAACCACAATATTTTATATTTTTAAATACCCACAATAATATAAAGGAATAATAATATATTAAAAAAATGACATATGTTTCACAAAAAAACCACCGTTTCTTAATAGGTACAAGCATATATAAATTGTGACGTCAGATGTATCGAATTCAATCATTATTTTTTCCTTTAAAATGACTAATGAAACACAAATATATCTTCATACGATAATAATCTCTAGAGATAATTACAGAAGAATACGCTTGAGGTACTATTTACTCTAATAAAGAACCAGAATACTTTTTGGTTACACCTTTAACTACAGTTTGTCTTTCAATTAGATAATATAATGATCGCCCATACTCTGGTCTTAAGTTTTGCAGTTATTCTTAATTATATTGGTAAATATTATAATTGTATACATCTATAATTAT
>NC_046657.1:42894882-42911489 GCF_010883055.1 Belonocnema kinseyi
GTTAAGGAAGTTCCAGTAGGGTATCGCCACCCAATTTATTTAAATTTTATTGAAGTGGTTGTAAAGTACGATTCTGTTCACAGCAATACCAATAATTCAATTAAAAAAATGTGAAACTTTAGTCAATTGCATGATCCAAACTGATACCTCATTAATAACTTTTTAATATATAACTAATTAATAATTGATACATCAGATAGGTTTGGTGGATAATCCGACAATTTGATAACATACAGGTCCTCTAATCGACATCGTAAAAAAATTAAAACTTTACAATTAAATTCAAATGAATGAAAAAATTATATTGACGTATATAAAATCAGATGTTAATAAGCTGATATCTGACATGCAAGCAACCTACTTTTATCGAAAATAAAATAATGTTTTCAATCTCCAAGATCTTTTTGGTCTTGCATTCATTCTTTAATAATTTTACGAACTATGAAAAATAGCCAGGTATTATTAGGAGCAATTTTAAGAAAAACTATTAGTGTTTTAAAATATATAACAATATCTATATTTATTTTATTTTAAAATTATTTCTTGAAAAAAGATCATACTCCATCTTCACTCCATTGGGAATCGAACCACAAAACTTCTGACTTCCGGTCAGGTGCTTTTCCAATTAAGCTATTAGAGGGATCAGAATAAGAACTCTTAATTCAAGAACGTAATGCTAATTTTAGCTAGGTGTTAATGGTACAAGTAATTATTTAAAAAATTTTTAATTTATTTGCTATATCATCAGAGATTGTACCTTACCGGCAGTAGATCAACCCTCCAAACCATGAAGGCAGAAAATCTACACAATATCGATCAAGTTAAGAATCTTCAATAACAGAAAATGCTTAACGTCTTAATAAGACTAGATGGAAAATAATATTTTTAAATTAAAATGATTTCTTGAAAAAAAGATCCTACTCCATTCCCATTCCCAATGGAGTGAAGATGGAGTAAGATCTTTTTTTCAAGAAATAATTTTAATTTAAAAATATTATTTTCCATCTAGTCTTATTAAGACGTTAAGTATTTTCCGTTATTGAAGATTCTTAACTTGATCGATATTGTGTAGATTTTCTGCCTTCATGGTTTGGAGGGTTGATCTACTGTCGGCAAGGTACAATCTCTGATGATATAGCAAATAAATTTAAAAAAATTTTTAATATTTATTTTATTTGGTCATAATAATTTTTTTATCTGATTGTTTCTTTTTAGTTCCTACAAAATTTTGATTTTAACTTAATAACATGCAAAATAAGGGTATTCTTTTTAAAGTTGGAATATCTATCAAGGAATAGATATTTAAAAGTGTGCAAATGTCCAAAAGCCTAAAACCTTTTTCTTTTTTTTTTCGAAAAAGAATTTTGAATAATTTTTACTCACTTATTTTTGCAAACGAAAAAAATAAATCCACCCGTTTTGCATCACGTGATTTAGTATTTTGCATTTCTAGCGAATAATTATTATTCTATAGAAAATATTCATTTTTTAGGATGAGAAACTTAATTTTATATAGCGTGAGGAAGCTAAAACCTTATGTGATATGTAGAATTTACTTTAATTTTATAAATAAAGTGGAATAAAAAAATGTTGAGCACAATCTTGTATTATTTTCCATACAAAACCATATTTATTTTATATTGATCAATTTTAGGTTATGTTATTTACAAAACGATAAGAGAAGGTAAGTGTCTTATGTACATTTCAATCTTTTATAATTGGTTGTGAGCTCTAATTCCTTAGAAGCTAATGGCCTACGAGTTCAATAAGAGTGTTTGGAGCTCTCCTCAATTCTTAGAGGTTGTTTTCCGTATTTTTAAAGGTTCTCGAATTATTCTTTTTTTGCGCCTAGCATTTCGAGTTTTCCATTCTCCGAATCATCATTATAAAAATTAGCTAACGTTTTAATTATTGACAAATTAGTTTGAAATCAAAATATAAATAGAGGCTTCGTAAAAAATGGCATGATCCACTACTAAATTGCATATACATTAGGGTTGTCCACAAAAAGCTATTTTCGAATTCTTGAAATTAGAATAAAAAATATAGTAGGCTATATGAAAATCGAAAGTGCCTATTTTTTTGTTTGAAAAAAATTAATTAACAGGACTAGGCATTTCACTTTCCTCTCTTATGGAGATTAATATGTCAAATAATATTACTTTTTTTTAACTGCAATTCTGCAGTCAAATTTATTATTGTATTTGTTTGAAACTTTAGGTACTTATTTGCATAAGAATGCCAGTGAATTTTATGATACTTTAATGTTTTAAAAATCTGATGTAAGAATTTAACAATGGAGTCAGTTTCAGTAAACTCGCAATATTCCAAACCATATACCGCGTTTTCTATATATTCTCATCAACTGGATTTTTACAAAACCCGAGTTGCTTACCTAAGAACAGGTTTTTAAATAAGAATATAAAAACGCATAATGATTAGTAGGAGAATAAGAGTAATTAAAACATGAAAAATCCTTAAATTTTTAGTTTTGAGATGCCTTCGATTTAGGGAACAATACAAGAGAGCAATAGACACCAGTCAATACTCTTCTCGCTCCTTGGTGATCCTGCAACTTACTTATGGCTCTTATTATCTGTAGGATTCTTCATGCCTTCTTAAAGGGAGTCAGAGGGAGTAATTAAATAAATTAAATCGGAAAATACATTAAACTAAATATTCATTGTATTTTTTTTAATTAGATCATTATTTACCAGCGACTTTTTGATTTATAAACAAATAAACATTGCAGTGATGATAATTATTAAATAATAAAAATCATTGATATCTGAAAAATAATCAAAATTATTAATAGTAAAGTATTATAAGACTAATTAATAAAAATTTGAAATATTCAGAATAAAAATAATAGATTATTGATAATATGTAGTTATCTAGATATGTAATAGTCAAATGTGTAGTCATCTAAAGATGTTTTCAGCGATTCTTTATCAGAATGTGGTACATTTTTTCGCTGAAAATTTACATTTAATAAGAGTTCCTGCAGTTGCTCTTCATCCCGAGTAATTTGGGAATTATATTCGCTGATTAGTGCAACACCGCGTTATGCGCTATCATTTGTGACACAAATGCGACGGGATTTTGAGCAGGGATTCGAAAGACATTAATAGCATGTTTAGATATTTGCCAATGATTTCTGTACATTCAATATCAGGGGGCTTCCATAAAATATGTGACCCAATTATTGACACTTTTTGACCCTCCTTCTCCCATGCGTTCCACCGTGGCATTATCGTCGACAAGCCTTCCCCTCCCCAGGATGTTACGTGTTTTTGTCTGTTTTATTGAAAACGAAAATAAAACAAAAAATTATGAGTTGTAGCAACCGCATGTGATTGCAGCTAGCATTTTCTTACTTCGACTCGTTAACTAATGTAAACAAACAAAAAGACTTATGAGAGAGCCATGCTACTGAACAGAAGAGCCACACGACTTGGCACGGTGCGGTTCGCAGGGGTCGAATTTACGACTGCGCGCGCTATTTCAAAAAAGGTGTAAGCTATGCGTCTTAGTATTATTTTTTGACACCTGAATATAAAATCACGTGGCTCGGACCCGTAACCCCCCTCGCCCTATGTGGACCAGCGTGGCCTTTCGTCGACCTCCACGCCACCCCCTAAAGCAACCACGTGGTTTATGGAAGGACTTTTATTTACCTGAAAAATGTGATAAGTATGAAGAATCACTAAAAAATAATGCAGCTTTCAATTCAGATTAGTTTTCAGACCAATTAATTCTAATTTATCGAAATAATAGGCAAATATCCAAAATTGCCCTTTATTTTCATTCGAATCTCTGATTTTGCGAGGCAGATTATTATCCGTTTATTATCTGATGTGTGTTGAGTTGTTCTAAAAAACTTTGATAATTTTGGAAAGTTTTCGATCTCCCTAAATAAGGGATGTACAAAAATCCTAAGACCCTTGGAGACAAATTCAGACTGATGTCCCTTGCATGATGATTTCGTTAGGATATTAATAAATCATTATGTTCTGTTGCATTTTTTCAGTTTATCAGAACATCCTTTGTGCGAGCCAGTTCAATAATTTGTGAAATTTGTTAATCTACTAGAGTCTAAATTCCAACTTGAATAGTTAGGGCAGGGTACCATCTGTGAAAGTGCATAGTCGTAAGATTATCATTTGTGAAGTAGAAAGTTGGGAGTTTACCATCTGTGAAAGGGCACTGATGAGATTTTACCATCCGTAACAGTGCACAGCTGGGAGTTTTCTGTCTGTGAAAGTGCACAGTCGTGAGTTTACCATTTGTGAAAGTGCACCGTTGGGAGTTTACCATATGTGAAAGAGCAAATAAGAAAAAACGCAAAGATTAAGGCCAGATTGTAAATGGTCGTCATATTGTCTATTTACCAGAGAAATTGCAGTTTACGGTGCAAACAAGAAGAATTATGTTCCTTTATAAAAGCAAGAAGTGCCTTAAACTTATCTCTATAGATTATTATAGCACAAGATCGTATTGATATTTCATTAGTCAGTTTCAAGGAAAAGTAAATTACCGCCATCAATAAATCTGAGGTCACAATTTATATAATCTTGTATGTTCTGCGGAAGCTCAGTTTTAACGTGTAATATGAATTATCATTTAAATTTATCTTAATTACTTCATATTATGTATGCGCTTAAATTGACTGAACTGTTAAGTTTTATATATATATATGAAACATATTTACTGAAAGTTTTTATCAGACTGCTTAATCTGTTGAAAAAATCATACCTTTTCGATTTTTATCGAATTTAACAGATTTTAAATTGGGATCGTGGAATTAAATGGTTTAAAATTAATTCTTTTTGTAAAATATATTATGTTCGTTTAAGTATTCACATAATTAGAAATTAGTTTGAAGTACGATACTAAAATTTAAAATCATAAAAATTGAATGTTTTAGAAATTGTTTACTTTTAAAGGTTCGAATCTGAAATTGCCTAATTATCCAATTTTTTATTGTACATTATTTGATTTGAAATAGTTTGAATATAAAATGTTTGCCATGACGAAGCTTTATCTTCCAGAAGTTCTGTTTACATATATTGGTCCGCAAATTTTCTGAAGTAAGGAAAGAATTTTATATTTAATTAATGGTGACATCAGGCAACTTAAAATCACAAGCATTTGAAAATTGAACATGTAATATTGAAAGAGTTTCAACTCTAATAAAAACAAGTTAGTTTCGATGATTATCGAAATTTTTTTCTCTCCAGATTAATCAGTAATATAGAAACTCTCAGTAAATACGTATCAAATGTATTTAAAAATTAACCCCTAATGAAATTGTTCGATTAGTGCAAAATTCGAACAAGAATTACAAGATTAACAACTAATCTTGACATTTTGTAATTGATTTCAGATGTAATTAGTTTTATATTTTCAAGAATTTTCACAAACTAACAAAAACCAGCTTTTAGCAGTTCGATCAATTTAAACGAAGTTTTTAGTGGACATTTCATAATTTTTAAATTTATCTGCTATATCATCAGAGATTGTACTTTACCGACAGTAGATCAACCCTCCAAACCGTGAAGGCAGAAAATCTACACAATATCGATCAAGTTAAGAATCTTTAGTAACAGAAAATGCTTAACGTCTTAATAAGACTAGATAGAAAGTAATATTTTTAAATTAAAATTAAAATTATTTCTTGAAAAAAAGATCCTACTCCAACTTCACTCCATTGGGAATCGAAACACAAAACTTCTGATTTCCGGTCAGGTGCTTTTCCAATTAAGTTATTAGAGGGGTCAGAAAAATTATGAAATAATTACTTGTACCATTAATATCTAGCCAAAAATTAGCGTTATGTTCTTGAATTAAGAGTTCTTATTCTGATCCCTCTAATAGCTTAATTGGAAAAGCACCTGACCGGAAATCAGAAGTTTTGTGGTTCGATTCCCAATGCATTGAAGATGGAGTAGGATCTTTTTTTCAAGAAATAATTTTAATTTTTTTTTAGTAGACGTTCTTTCTTTTACTTTTTTTATTAAATTCAGAAAAACCTAAGCTTTTCTCTGAAAGCAAAATCAAACAATAAATTTCTTTTCTATTTAAAAATTAAAATCGTTTTTTGTTAATAATTGTTTTATCCCTCAGGATTTAATTTGAGAATTTTCATATTTAAGTATTTTAGTTGTACCTTCAACGGTTACAAATTTAAAAATAGATTCTTTTTTTAAAGCTGAAACAAATTTAAATTTTGAATTAATATTGTTTAAGACTAAACAATTTTGTTTTACAAAGGTTAGAATATTTTTAGTTGTTTTAAGTTTAAAATTTTTTGAATTATCAATCGACAGCATTGCATAACACACTGAAGTGTTCCAAAATTTTAGTAACTTTAAAATGTGAGTGCTCGTAAATTCTAAACCCTTTAAAATCAAGATAAAAAAGTCTAATCACACATTGGACATCATAACTTTTAATGAGTTTATTATTATATTCTGCTTTGTTAATTTTAACCGTCTGCTGTCTCCGTACAACGTACAAGTATATATAATATTTCACGTTAGATATAACGAACTCCGTATTATTCCTCCTTCAAATTGACGAATTAAATATAAACAGAATTTTGTGCGATAATGATATCATCGCTTGAAGCTATATTTACTTTAATAAAGAAAGATAATCATTTTGGTTACACCGTTGACTACAGTTTTTACAATAATTATAAAAGATGGGGACCGTGTATACTCTCGTCTTATTCTTTGCAGTAATTCTTAATTATATTGGTAAGTATAATAATGAAATGCATTTATAATTATTTTTAAGACATTTTTCGGATTTTCACACACAGTAATTTTTACCGTTATATTCGCTTTCTGCTCCATTGCTATTTTCTCCAAACCCTATATTTGTTTCTGCACAGTCCATACGACTTGAATCTGAATGTAATTTGGAGAAATCCCGAATGTGTGCGTGTGTGTTACAAAAGGGAAGGATACGATATAATCTAGACGTGCACAGATGATAATGAAGTTATACAGAGAGAAAAACGACTGTTGTCATCGTGACTCACGGCGCTGATGCGCATGATAGATTAAAGTTCTTCGAAATGCTCCAAAACAAAATCAGCAAATTTCTCTTAATGTGCGAGTAATCTTGACAGTTCCTCTGCAGGAATATGGCAAAGCAAACTGTACTGTCACACACAGGATCCTTGTGAAATCATTTGAGGCGCGGTTTCCTGTACATAAACACGTATCTGGTCGATTACATGAAGCTATTGCTAGAGCTTATGTTGCTTACAGCTATGAAATTGCCTTCTTTTTATTTCCTTGAAGGTCCAACTCAATACCGAGAGACTCAAGACACTAGCGAACCCTCATGTATTAGCTCTCATGCAGGTTCATGTATATACATACGATACTAAAAAATATCCTGTACACGAACCCACACCCTACCGTTTTTTGCTAAATTCCTGCATAGGAAACGTCAATATTACCAGTACAGGTACCTCTATTTCTTCTTGCAGAGTTAGGTTCACAGTCAGGCAGTAATCCTAATAACGTTTGGCTTGATACTCCCCATCAAGGTCGTTGGCAGCCATCTTCTTCTTCTTCTCGTCATATATCTCAGTCTTCTGTCGAGCTTGAGCCTCTACGTGTGAGGTCCAGATTTCTTCGTCGCAAGACTTTCGAGCGTCCTCTAAGTGACAGCTCGAGGTTTCATCCTGCTAGGCCTCTTCTTGCGAAGATTGCTGATTATCATATACTTGGATATGAATTTCGACTTCTTGGATGTATTCGGCTTATTTCCAATAAAAATCGGCACCGGCGACTCGAATTTCGAAGGTACACTTTTCAAGCATATTCGCCACTTCGAATTAAATTATTACCAAATGTCTATGGGCGCATATCAGACTTAGAACAAATTGTTTTATCAACATCTAATGGTGAAGTTTTTGCAATTTTGGAGACTAGCGGCGTTCTTAGTGGAATATATAATGCTAGATCAAGGTTGAGGGTGAAAGTAAACATAGGAAGCGGCAAGATTACGGAATTAACTAGCGAAGAAATTAAGGAAGTTCCAGTAGGCAGTCGCCGCCCACTAAGTTTGAATTTTAGCGAAGTAGTTGTGAACTACGATTCTCTAAACAGCTAAACCATTAGTTCACATTGAAAAAATTTAAAATTTTAGTCATCCAGTCGATATCGTTAAGAATTAAGATTTAACAATTAAATTGAAAACACTAAAGAAATATTATATTGAGGTATATGTAAATTGATGTTACGAAGATACATTCATTATAGTAAGGTGATACCTGACATGGAACTGTTCGAAGTTGTTTTTTGATGTAATAATTAAAGCGAACAGTATCTTGATTAGGGACTGACAAGAAGTTCAATATTTTATTTATGTCGTTCCCACTGTATAAACTTCCAAATTTTTATATTGTTTTATTTTAACATCATACACATTTTAGAGTGCACAAATGTTTTAAAACCTAAAGCCTTTCTTCATTATTAAAAAACAAGTACAAACATTGAGCGAAAAAAAATTTCAAGAGAAAGTAGCGTGTTCAGATATTATTATTATTAAGATTTTCGAAATAAAAAATGATATATTTATCTCGGAAATAACATATTAATTGGTGGTGGGTTTCTAGTTTATTAATTTCTATGACTTTTAGAAAGAATTAAAGTTTCATATATTTTTTATGATTTAAAAAGTTGGATTTTAGAATAAAAATCTTTGATTTATATGAAAATATTTTTAATGAATCATTAAATATGCAGTGTTATATTTTATCTCAATAAAATTATTTATACCAAATACATTCTAATGATTAATTTCATGCTTAACTAATTATCTATCAAATATCCTTTTTTAATCTACGTTTCAAAACGAAAAATGGCAATTTTATTCCATTAAAAAAACCCACTTTTCGGAAATTCGGGCTAACATCAAACATTCTCCTGTATTTGAAAAAACGAAATTTTCTTTCAAGTTCTGAGTGGATTGAGTGTGGCACTAGACATATTTTTAATTTTGGCAATGGATCCTACTCAACCGATAACCATCTTACTCTGACTCGACTTAATTTGAGTTTGGATTTCGCGGGCACTTACGTAAGTTCGCTAATGCCGCCTAGTATGCGACAATGGTGTTGGCGTTGTACGAACGTTTTGAGACGAAGAGTTTCACTGTAAATGTAACATTCTATTCAGATTTATTATTCATTTAAAAATTAATAGCGCAGTTTCACTTCTAAAGAGATCAGCGCTGGCTGCAGCTGATCGACTCACCCGAATGTAACGAAGCACTTGAACCCCACACGCGAAGGCGCTGTTCTACTACTGTTGATGAAGCAGATTAGTCAATTTTCTTTGCTTGTATTCACATTCAGATTCAGTTTATAGTCTAAGAGCTTGTTTCAGAGCGAGCAACATGCCTAGGAGCAAGAAATGTTTAACCTGAAAAGGTTTCATTATTGCTGGCAAAGCGAAACCCTCACCGTCGGAAGGCCCGCCGGAATATAAATGCGGGGACGGGCGATAACACGTGTAAATTTCCCCAGAAAAAAACTGTCGATTGAAAAGGCCAAAAATTTTTCATAGGTACTCAGGAGCATGAGCAAAAGTAGGAAAAAATTATCGGAGGAGCAAGTGGAAGTTTAAGGGTTGTCAGAAGCTGCCAACCCTGGCGGACCGAAGAAATCGAATGGAGCCTCTAACATGTACCTGTAAAGACCCCATTGGGTCTCCATTCGGTTCCTTTTCAAAAAATTCAAAAAACAGCAAAATAAACTTTTAAATTGTTGAAATTCGGATTCTACGTCAAAATTTGCATTATAAACTCACGGAGTAATCGCAATACTTTTTCTTGCAGCGTTAAAATCTTTTGAAAATAAAATACCTGTCATTCACGTGGGCCGAAGGCGGCTCCAAGTGCATCTTCTTTTAGTGGCAGTTAATAAGCGTTCCGTCGGTAACTTTAAGAATTTTGTCTGGATGTTAGCGTCACGCAGTGCAAACTTCAGACAACAATGCTGCGATGCAAGTGAGAGAGAATTTTATTTTAAAACTTCGCGTGCAATATACTACTTGAGCTATTATGGATGCGCTTGAAGTTATCTTCAGCAGAAGTTAATGACATTTAAAAAAATGTTTAACGCTGTAAGAAAAGTATTGCGATTACTCCGTCAGTTTCTAATAGAAAATTTAATGTAGAATCCGAATTTCTACAGTTTACAAGTTTAATATTGCTGTTTTTTTGAGTTTTTAAAATGAAACCGAATGAGGTCTTTAAGGGTATTTTGTATAGGCCCCATTCGGTTCCTTCGGTCCGCCAGGGAAAGTTGCAAAAAATCTCGGAAATGTTAAATGCCAAGGAATACTACTGATAATTTGCATTTGTATTGTTTATGTATAGAATAACGTACTTGAAAACTATCAGAAGCCAAAGTGGAAGAGATCATAAGAAATTTGGGACAAAAAAACAAGAGCGTCTTTCAGTGCAGTGGTGCAGCGCCCAGGGAACCGGTTGCTTTTCTCTTTATTTTCACACCTTAAATATTTAAGAGCAATTCTAACAATTAATCAGAATTTTAATAGAGGATTAAAGAAACTATTATTAAAATTTCATAATTCAGTTGAGAAGATTTACATTTTCACAAGAAATTAAGAAAAAAGGAATTTTATTTGTAGAAAAGTGAGTTTAAAATAATCATTCGGTTTCATATTCAGTATCTTGCACATTTTCTTCAAAATAAGTTTCCTCTTCGCTATCATATTCAAAGTCCTTGATACCAACTAAAAATAATAAATACTGAAGTAAATTAAATATATCATGTATTCAGGCGAGAGTCGCAAATTGACAATTACCTTCCGAATTGTCATTATCCAAAATTATATCTTTCACCCCAGGAGCAACTGTGCCCTGGCGAAAGTTATGGATATAAATTTACTCAGAGACATTCCGAAATCTGTATTCGAACTAATCTATCTGTTCTAATCTGTGTTCGGATTGATTTTGATTCTAAATTTGGATCGGTTTAGAACTTCGGATCGAATCGGCCTAAGTTAGATCATTTTTGCAACCGATTTGGATTGAACGAAATGTAAAACTTTTTCCGGATTTTTTCGGATTGATTCTGGTTGGTTCGTATAAAATTATCCGAATGAATAAATGAATTCCTGTTCGAAACTTTCGCCAGGGCAGGCCTTCAACAACAGAAAGACATATTTGTTTTCAGTTAAAGTCCATCCCGAAGTTTCTGTCTCGAATTGGAATGCAGCCGATAATGTAGCGTTATTCCACAAGTGTGCAGTACTGTGCCATCTTCTTATTGGCTGTAAAATCTAGCTGTAACTAGGCGGTAAGCAGGAAGCGTCGAAGTGTTTTCAATTTTTCAAAAAAGTATCTATGTTAATATTTTTAGTTTTATAATTACGCAGGAACATCTGCAATTTGAAAATATCGATTTTTCTAAGTCACTTAAATATATACATGCTGCGAACGAATGATTCTATTTTCGCAAATGTTTTGTTTGTATCGATCGACGTATCACCTGAGCCAGCAAATGCATGAAGTCCCGCCAACACTTTGCATAGATCTATCGCAAAAGTTTGTAAAGCGCATTTGCATCTATAACATGCCGACTATTGGAGACTCCATATGCAATATAAATTATCGTTTTATTTTTTTGACTATTTTTTAATACAATTGCAACAATATCTGTATCAGAGCACTTCAGCGCAACAGTAGAATTTGAATTTCGTTAAGACGCACGATACACAATTTTAGTATCAGCCTCTTCGTGCGTGGGGCAACAAAAATCAAGATTCTCCGTTCCAACAACTTTACCATTAGCGACGATCTACGAGTAAGAATGAATAAAATTTAATAAAATAGTCTTATTTCATATAAAACGAGCAACGTCATTTCTTTGCCAGCGTAAAATTAGGCAAAGGCCAACAGCTTCTTTAAACTTGTCGCTCCGAACTTCTTTGGCAAAATCATGTGTCTCAGTTTGCTTTGGACCAGAGATAACTTACTCCTGGTTACTGCCCAAACCTTCCCTTAATTAATGTTTTAAATCTTTAATAGGCTGCGACCAGTAGCGATAAAAAACTATACAAATACATGAATCGTCGGGAATGAAAACATTTTTCCATTATCCGTCGCCTGTTCCATCGAAATCCCTAAAATTCGACCGAACAAATCGTGTTGCATACAAACCTTTTGCACTTTATGGTTAATTGTTATTTATTGTCTTTTATTATAAGTTGTGAAAGCAATTATTTTGTTTTGCTTTATAAACGCTTAAAACCTTCTATCATCTTGCAAGCACTCGGAAAGAAATTTGTAGGGTAGTTCCTGTCCTTTTTTTCAACAATTTAAAAGAACATCATCCATAGCTTCCGGCGCTCAGCGACCAGTTTTTATGGTGTTTAATAATTGTTTGTTCATTTTAACGCAAGCGAAAGGATTCACATTATTTAGCACATTGATAAATTGAAGTAAATTAGCAGAATCTTTCATGATATCGAATATCGAATTAGTAAAATGCGTTATACCCACCAATCTCCACGCCGCATCGGAATTTATAATTTGTTCCAGTGTTAAACTTACTAGCGAACCGGATAAAGAATTTAACTTTCTCTTTATCCCAAACATTTTTATTTTGAACTCTTCGGCAAGCTGTGAATGATTTTATTCACGTGTGAATAAGTTATCATGATACTTTAAAATCAAGTAAGCACACCTGTTTTGTTTAAACTTAAAAAATAAATATATTACATGTTCAGAAATAGTTGTCTTGCAGGTTGAGATAAATTGATCAATATGTAAAGCTTGAAAACCTAAGGAAATAAATGGATGTAATTGTTTGCATCGATAAATTGCTTGCCGCTTACAAACACATTTACCGAGTAACTGGCTAACAAATTACTTTGCACCATCATATAAGTTAAGTGGGTTTTTCCACCAATTGAATTTTATAAATGGTGTTTATAATCGCTAAATCATAAGTTACTTGCATGCAAGTCTGCTACCACTCTCTGGAAATCTGTTGACTTTGTCTCATCGCTTCGTATATGACAGAGGGGTTTGTTGGAGATAAATGGATCGGCGGAGAGTAAGAGATTTTTTTCTTTACCCTGTCATCTTTTGTGATTTTATGATTTAAGCCAACCCACATTGGACTTTTCAATACTTTACAGTAATGCGATAACCGGCCCATACTAACGTAAACCGTTAAACATTTGTAAAAACTTCTTGCGAAAAACTGTTTTTTAGTGTGCTGCTGTAATTCAACCAAAATCAGATGTAAGGTTCTCCTTCTTTTGGCTGCTAATTGATATTCCAAACTGTTATTATTATCCTGAGTTTGATGCAGCGCAGAGCTATTGATTTCGCTAATGTTTTAATGAAAATACCGACCGTATCGTGCAACGTATCTTTGCGACTAATAGTTTTAACAAACCCATCAAAATGGATAACATTGTCACTATAGCAATGCTCAAACTTACTAATAAGATCGACGACTCTTCAAATACTTCCTATACTATTATTCTATACTTTTAAGCGACATTCTTAGAGTCCCATGTTTCGAGGCTTTTATTCTTCCGTAATGTATTGCATAAATTATATCTTGGGAAATGGAATCTACTCTACGCGCGCGATCAAAACTTTCAAGCATCCTCGAATCAATGCTACAAAGAAGATTTCGCATGTAATCCGTTAGATCTTTTGGAATTTCACATTCCCATGCAATAATGTCGCTGACTTTCAAAGTTCTTGAAAGTGGTTTCTTCGCTATTAATAAAACTTTCTTTCGCAACAACAAAACAGCGTGAGATAGTAATTCAAAATCCACGTATGTCAATTCATGAAACTACTTTTTTATGTTAGTCAGTACCAGTTACTGGTTTGATATTTTTTTTTTGAGATCTACCAGCTTGCATAAAATATGACAATTAATATTCCCATTTACACCTACAGCTTCTGATTTGTTCTCGATTTTTTCATTGAAACAAGCATTCGCAATAGTAAAAATATCGTTTCGAAAATTTTTCACTACCGCTGATTAAAAAGTACCGCATGATAGTTATATACTTTCCGGGTTTCATAGCAATAAACAACAAATTCAAACACTTGGTGCCTGCTTGCCATTTGTTTTATCCTCTTGAAGGTCAACAGACGCCGGTGTAGTTTGCATTGATTACTTTCTTTGTATAATATTGGCGTTTACTGAAAATGTATCATTTAAAATATTAATTTTTACATGTTGTGCTTCATTTTAATCCAAGATTAAATAGAGACTAAACTACGGTTCAAAATGAATTATTTACTATAATATTTCTTGTTAATATTTAATTGAAATTTAAATTTCTTCTGAATAGTTCCAAATTGGTGGCGTTGTCGTAGCTAACTGTAGGCTCTACGAATCGACAAAGAAAAATAAGAAGTATTGGATAGACACAGAGAGGGCGGGAGAGTAGAAAGAGAGGTCCGGTCAAGTTCAGACACTTAAAGTGTGACCTGCAGTGTTTTGTTGAAAAGAGTCTTGTTTTGTGGATATTGGTGTCTTCGAATGTTTTATTCAAGTGAGCGACTTAGTATTTGGATCGATTATTCATGAAAAAGCTCTCCTTTTAAATGAGATTCTCAGCGAACCGCAACCCAGTGGGCACAAAATTTAGCGACCTCTTTACGACATCGTCACGACATATTTACGACAACTTTACGACATCCTATTTTCATGTCGTTTCGGTGTCTTTGCGATGTTGTAAAGATATCGTCAGGTCATACGACTTATTTACGATATCGTAAACACACCTTAAGGGCATGGACATAGGATGCCATGAAGTTATCGAAAAGATGTCGTCACGATGTCGTAAAGACGGCGCCAAATTTTGTGCCCACTGAGAAACTTTTAAAGTACGTAAACAGGTAAAACATTTATTCAAAGCGGTTCAATCAAGTTTCTTCCTCATTTCCGTTAAATATTCAGTTGACCTTTGTCGACGTATTAGAAAAAATAGCTTTTACGGTGAATTAAAATCCACCGGAAACTGTTTACACGCCCCTGACTGTTTACATCCGGAGTCGGATATAATGAGTTACTTCCCACCCACCGTCAGCCACTCAAAATCAACGCTATAGAAGAATTTCACTGTGATGAATTCGCATATATGCCTCTTAACCTCAAAATTTTCCATTTTCGCACCTACCGATATCTTAAAAACGTCGACAAATCCCAAAAGTTCTAAAAATGTAGCATTCAATATGACCATTATTCGAGGACTCATCATGGCTCAGACGGGATCGTGATTGATTGTTTTATGTTGCAACATTGCAACTGTGGCGACCACGCTGGCGCGGATTCAATTTCTAAGAGTATGAATCGAGGCTGAATGTATTTGCAGAAAGTTTCGGATCTAACCCTAGGGCTATACTTAGTATTGTATTTTTTCAATACATTTTATACAAAAAAAATTCACTTTCAAATAAATAAGTGCGACAACTAGATGAAGCCCTCTTTGTTGTTTCACCCTCTTACTTTCTTTTAAATTTTTCTAATAGAATGCTAAATTATTTCTGATTTGAATAAAATTTTAATGTTAAAACATCATTTCGCTGAATCTATATAATTTAAATCAGTTTAAAATCAACTGTAATAAAGTATGATGGTCCCTCTATCCACAATGAAGATTCCTTAGTTAAAATTTGGGATCCGTGACAAAAAGCCCAAATGACAAAGCGCCCGCCCAATGAGAGTCGCGCTCCGTGAAAAAAACCCGCGAATCAGAGTGCGTGTAGGGGCGTGCTCATATATACATTTATCGCGATGAAGCGAGTCGCTTTCTAATTCGCGGTACTTTTTCACGGAGCACGACTCTCATTGGGCGGGCGCTGTGTCGTTTGGGCTTTTCGTCATGGATCCAAAATCTGAATAACGATTACGAGTATTTTAGGCATATTATAATAATCCTTTAAAATAAGCATCACATTAGAATCATATAATTTTACCCTAAATAGCTTAAAAGTGCTAAGATTGAATTTTTTTGTTAGAAATATAAAAAGCCGAACTAGATTTTCTGTTAATATAAAAATTTAACCAAGAATTTGATTTTTAAATTAATTTTTGTATGTAGGTTTCTTTTGTATTAAGAGACTCAGATAGACAAAATTAATCGCAGTATTTTTATATAGTTTTTAAAATGGTAACATTAGACGCCTTTAAATCAGAAGGGTGTGATTATTAAATATTTTATCTTAAAAATGTTTTAAATCAAATAATGCAAATAACAAAATTTCCTAATAGTTACAAGCATATATAAATTGTGATGTCAGATGTAACGAATTCAGTAATTACTTTTTCGTTTAAACTGACTAATGAAACATAAATATATCTTCATACGATAATAATCTCTAGAGATAATTACAGAAGAATACGCTTGAGGAACTATTTACTCTAATAAAGAACCAGAATACTTTTTGGTTACACCTTTAACTACAGTTTGTCCTTCAATTAGATAATATAATGATCGCCCATACTCTGGTCTTAAGTTTTGCAGTTATTCTTAATTATATTGGTAAATATTATAATTGTATACATCTATAATTAT
>NC_046657.1:42911589-42918106 GCF_010883055.1 Belonocnema kinseyi
TTTTTCTATTATATGAATTATCCAACTAAAATTATGAAATTTATACGAACTTGAACTAAAAATTATTAAACAATGAATGGTGGTATTGGATTGGGTTGAAGACTTTTTAACTTTTAGGATTATCGAATACTTCTCAAGTCAACATTGTTTTACTGAAAAAGTTTAAAACATATTTATCTATTACATTCTCAGTTTCTGAAAAAAATTCTTTGAATTTTTATAAACATTTTTATGCAATATTTTTATCGTCACATTACAACTCCAATAGAGGCTTTATAATTTAACAGAGATTTAAACAATTCACCTTGAACCTAATATTGACTAAAAGATAAGACATCAGATTCATGTTGAGATAGCCGATCTGTATCTGATTTCTGATATCCTCAAAAATGTCCTCAGAATATAATATAATACAATATATATAATTTTATTTATTAATATTATATTATTAATCTATCGCAATCAATACGTTTGTTCAGTTCACTAGGAATGATAATAAATCATATCTTTGGGAATAAACAATAGAGTAATGACAAAAAAATCGTGATGATTTTTCTAGTTTCAGTCGATAGGGAATACGCACAAAAATATAAATTCGCAATAAGCAAACAGATTAGTGGGGAAACTTTTTTAATATTATCTTTGTAATTATACTGTTCTAATATTATATACACCAATCGAATTAAGGATGAATGCCAAGTTGAAGAACAGATCATAAACCATCATCATTTTGTTCGAGCAGATTAAAAAACTTTTTTAATTATCAAGGACGAAGTTTCTAAATATTGTAACTTGTAATTATTTTGGAGCTTTATTATATATTACACCATGTATCATCCAGACGCTATCTTATACATAATATACGTCAAGCGTATTCTTCTCAGATATTTGCATTTCATTAGTCACTAACAATGGAAAAAAGTCGTTATTAAATAATTTGAAACTGATATCGCAAGTCATACGAGTATATATTGTAAGTCCCAGCTTTTGCCAAAGTTAACTAAATGAGTTAATTTAATAAGCGGAATCTTAAAATTAATAGTTGAATAAAAAGGACTTCTCTTGGAGAAAGAATCAAATTCTCTTTATATAAATATAAATTTATTAAATGAATCCTGAGCTTTTCTATGTATACATCTGGGTTCTAATTTCTGATATAAATTTCGCGTAAAATATAAAATAAAATCCGTAAAATAATATTCTTTTAATCTCTTTTACATTGAGTGTTTCTCTAATATTTATTTTTGCAGCAATAAATCTTAGCTGCTTATCGGGCAGCTTTGATAACCCGGTTAAATTGTATCCTTTATATAGAACAAGCCCTTATCTCCTTGAAAATTTTCGCTGAACTAATCTTTGACAGTAAGCCAAATAACGCTAAAATAAAAAATTTCAAATTACAATATTTTGGTAAAAAAAAAAGGTATCCTAATAAATTCAAGTAGGTTTGTAAGGGAAAGATTAGTACTTTCAAATTCCATATTAGCTTTGTGGTAGACATTTTTCTTGTACAGTTACATACCTCAAAAACAGCTAAAAAACGCGTTATTTGCACTTTTTGGTTAGGATATCTTGAAAACCTGACGAACAGGAGCAATTTTGAGTTCGGATTCGGATTCAGCGCATCAAAATCCTTCGGAAATGTTTGGTCTGCTTTTTGGCTTTTGACTTTTGTCAAATTTTGTCGGCTTGTGTCATTGGGGAAGATGATAAAGGTCAGCTTTTTACAGTATTTATATGCTTCTCAATACTTTTCAACATTTAAAAAATTTTCCAAAAATTTGAAAAACTTTTTTTGACCGATAAAAAAATTACAAGAAAAATTTTTACCGTATGTCAAATATATTTTCAAACAATCCTAATCAAATTTTTTGATCAGACCAAAGTTCTAAAAGTTAAAGCATTCGAAAATTTAACAATTATAAGACTAAAAAGTGTTTTGAAAATTTTAAAACAAAATTTTTTCTTTAATGTGATCAGAAAAAATACTTAGGAGGAAGTGGATTTAAACTAATTTTATCAATATATTTGTTATTTGTTTATTTTCTTCGGCCTAAATGAGTTCTAAAAAAATTAACTTCATAAATTCCATTACTTTTCTTTTATATAATTCATGTGAAAATGAAAGCGTTGTTGATATTGATGATCCAAACAACTATGCTTCATCAGAAGAAGATGAATTTATGAACTCAGGAATGAGTCCAACATTTTAAATAACGAAACGTGTGTAGAAGGTTAAAAAAATAGTGCTATATTTAGTAATCCTTCAAAAAAATAACACTAATGACTCCAGATATATGCATAAATTTAGATAGAACAAAAATAAGTGACATAAAGGCTGCCCGCATTTTGGCTGCAACTTTAAAAAGTTTAGGGTTCGATTTAGAGCAAACAATTATTATTAGGGAAACTATTAGGAGAAGCAGAAAAAATTTATAAAAAATATTGCCGATGAAATAAAAACCAAGTTTGAAATAGGGAAAAACAAAATAACAGGTCAGTGGGTTGGGAAGCCCCTCTCAGCTCTTGGTAATAAAAATAAAAAAGTTGAATGACTCCCGGTCCTCATTCCAAGTGCAGAGGTCAACGAATTATTAGGGATTCCGAAACTGGAAAATGTAACTGGAGAAGCACAAGCAGTTGCTATCATTACCTTACTCCAAGAATGGGGAATTGTGGAAGAGGTTTTCGGCATGTGATTTGATACTACTGCTTTGAACTCTAGACCATCAAATGGCACATGTGCAATCCTGGAAGGCAAGATTGGTCGAAAGTTGTTGCATCTTGCATGTCGTCATCATATTCACGAGCTACCTATGAAAGCAGTCAGCGAAGAATGCATGAGACCTACGCCTGGACCAGATGTATCTTTGTTTCAAATTTTTTTCTTTTTTCTTTCTTTTTTTTCAAGAAAAATGGTTGATATTCTTGAGTTTACTTCAAAGGGAATAAAGGTAAGATTAACAATTTATAAGTTAAGTTCTACATTAATTTCAATATTTAAAGGATCGCATTACTGAAATATCATGTTTTTGCGACAAAACTAAAAAAAGAATCTATTAAAATAGCTTTAGCAATTTAGCATCAATATGTCTTTAAATTAATATCATTTAATGAAAACAAAAATATATTTTCTCATTGGCTAACTTTTTTAGATGAAACTTTATTCACCCATATTCAGAAACTTAATATCGCACTAAAATGTTTTTATTTAATTTTTAGCTCAAAATTTAATTTCTTATTACGATCCGCAGCTGAGTCTATTTCAATTTTAGATTAGTTTCACTTTATGATTGTGAGATTCTAGATCCAGTCATCCAATGTTATTCTTATCTAGTTCTGTGCTATCGTTTTTTAATATTAATTAAATCATTGCAGAATAATTCTGAATCTATAAATACATATTTCTTCAATGATAAAGAATCTAATGCAAATATTTAATACTGTTTGAACAAAAATTCTTTTTTGTTAGAAAGGAGCAGAACCACAACTACGAGCTGATCATAAGGAAATTCTGGAGTTAATACTGATTTTTATCGGTTTCAGATCTCGCTAAAGCATAAAGTTCATGTTGCCTGGCAATACATCATGCTAGGTGGATGGGGAAAACTCTCTACGCGTTAAAAATTTTTCTGTTTCGAGAAGAATTTCATCTCACTGTCGGTGAAATCAATGGTATTAGAAAAGTTTGCATTTACATTGTACTTTTGTACCAAAAAGTTTGGTTCACAGCACAAAGACTAGATGCAGCTGCACGGAGTGTTCTTCATTACGTACAAAAACTTGTCAACTGTTCTTTCCTCGAATAAAAGTATGCAATGTTGCGCTAACAAAAACTGTAGGTCACCTTTGGTACTGAAGAGAGGAATTAATCGGTTTGACGTTCTTCGATAAAAATATTTCGCTAGAAATCGAGCGTAAAATGGCAATAGCCATTGAAACACAATCTGGTACTGCAGTGTCGTCAAAGCGTTTGGTACTTGATCACTAGAAAATTAAATTTAAATTAAAAGCCTAACTCTCGATCGAATTTTCGAATTTCGATCCAGAAACCTGGACATCAAGAGCGAATTACCTATTTAGTCTACAAGTGATCCGTGGCTTGCCTGTCACAAATGATAGCACAAAACGCGGTGTTGCACTAATAAGCGAATATAATTCCCAAATTACTCGGGATGAAGAGCAACTGCAGAAACTCTTAATAAATGTAAATTTTCATCGAAAAAATGTACCACATTCTGATAAAGAATCTCTGAAAAGATCTTTATATGACTACATATTTGACTACTACATATTTAGATGACTACATAATATCAATAATCTATTATTGTTATTCTGAATATTTCAATTTTTTATTAATTTGCCTTCTGATACTTTATTATTAATAATTTTGATTAGTTTTTAGATATCAATGATTTTTATTATTTAATAATTATCATTAATGCCATGTTTATTTGTTTATAAATCAAAAAGTCGGTGGTAAATAATGATCTAATTAAAAAAAAATACAATGAATATTTACTTTAATGTACTTTCCCATTCAATTTATTTAATTACTCCCTATGACTCCCTAAGAGCCATAAATAAGTTGCAGGATCACCAAGGAGCGAGAAGAGTATTGACTGGTGTCTATTGCTCTCTTGTATTGTTCCCTAAATCAAAGGCATCTCAAAACTAAAAATTTAAGGATTTTTAATGTTTTAATTACTCTTATTCTCCTACTAATTATTATGCGTTTTTATATTCGTATTTAAAAACCTGTTCTTAGGTAAGCAACTCGGGTTTTGTAAAAATCCAGTTGATGAGAATATATAGAAAACGCGGTATATGGTTTGGAATATTGACAGTTTACTGAAACTGACTCCATTGTTAAATTCTTACATAAGATTTTTAAAACATTAAAGTATCATAAAATTCACTGGCATTCTTATGCAAATAAGTACCTAAAGTTTCAAACCAATACAATAATAAATTTGACTGCAGAATTGCAGTTAAAAAAAAGTAATATTATTTGACATATTAATCTCCATAAGAGAGAAAATTGAAATGCCTAGTCCTGTTAATTAATTTTTCTTTTCAAAATAAAAAAATAGGCACTTTTCATTTTCATGTAGCCTACCATATTTTTCATTCTAATTTCAAGAATTCGAAAATAGCTGTTTTTGGACCACCCTAATGTATATGCAATTTAATAGTGGATCATGTCACTTTTTACGAAGACTGTATTTATATTTTGATTTCAAACTAATTTGTCAATAATTAAAACGTTAGCTAATTTTTATAATGATGATTCGGAGAATGGAAAACTCGAAATGCTAGGCGCAAAAAAAGAATAATTCGAGAACCTTTAAAAATACGGGAAACAACCCCTAAGAATTGAGGAGAGCTCCAAACACACTTATGAACTCGTAGGCCATTACCTTCGAAGGAATTCGAGCTCCCAACCAATTATAAAAGATTGAAATGTACATAATACACTTACCTTCTGTTATCGTTTTGTAAATAACATAACCTAAAATTGATCAATATAAAATAAATATAGTTTTGTATGGAAAATAAAACAACATTGTGCTCAACATTTTTTTATTCCACTTTATTTATAGAATTAAAGTAAATTACACAGCAACCTACATATCACATAAGGTTTTAGCTTCTTCACGCAATATCAAATCAACTTTCTCATAGTAAAAAATGAATTTTTAGATAGAATAATAATTATTCGCCAGAAATCCAAAATACTAAATCACGTGATGCAGAACGGGTGGATTTATTTCATTTGCAAAAATAAATGGGTAAAAATGATTCAAAATTCTTTATCAAATAAAAAAAGGTTTTAGGCTTTTGGACATTTGCACACTTTTAAATATCTATTCCTTGATAGATATTCCAACTTAAAAAGAATACCCTTATTTTGCATATTATTAAGTTAAAACCAAAATTTTGTAGGAACTAAAAACAAACAATCAGATAAAAAAATTATTATCATCAAATAAAATAAATATAGATCTTGTTATATATTTCAAAACACTAATAGTTTTTCTTAAAATTGCTCCTAATAATCCTGGCTATTTTCCATATTTCGTAAAATTATTAAAGAATGAATGCAAAACCAAAAAACCCTTGGAGATTGAAAAAATTATTTTATTTTTGATAAAAATAGGTTGCTTGCATGTCATATATCAGCTTATTAACAACTAATTTTATATACGTCAATATAATTTTTGTATTCATTTGAATTTAATTGTGAAGTTTTAATTTTTTTACGATGTCGATTAGAGAAACTGTGTATTATCAAATTGTCGGATCTTCCACCAAACCTTTCTAAGGTATCAGTTATTAATTAGTCATATATTAAAAAGTTATTAATTAGGTATCAGTTTGGATCATGCAATTGACTAAAGTTTTAGATTTTTTAAATTGAATTATTGGTATTGCTGTGAACAGAATCGTACTTTACAACCACTTCAATAAAATTTAAATAAATTGGGTGGCGATACCCTACTGGAACTTCCTTAAC
>NC_046657.1:42918206-42920523 GCF_010883055.1 Belonocnema kinseyi
CTTCAACCCAATCCAATACCACCATTCATTGTTTAATAATTTTTAGTTCAAGTTCGTATAAATTTCATAATTTTAGTTGGATAATTCATATAATAGAAAAATGGATACTTTCTAACAGGTTATCCTGTTTGCTCCAGCAGCGATTCGCACACTTACCTTGAATCGCCTCTAGCTATGGAATGTACTACAGTGAAACCCTTTAATAGCCCTCGCCTTTATAGCCCTTCCGAAAATCGTCATCGCGCCGCAGGAAGGTGTAACAGGGGGTGCGCGGGGACTGCGGTTGTCACTCATGCGAACAGTCAGGCGTGAACAAACAAAAACGGAGCTGGCTATAATTAGTTAGTTCCCATCTAACGTTGGCCCCAAAATCGACGCTATCGTAGAGTTTAACTGTATGTTATACGATATTAATAATGACAATGATTATTAATAATTATTATGACCAATTTTTAAATTCGAAGATTGTTGAAATCGGTATTAGTTCAAATTTAGCTTATTTTGATAAAAACGAGTTTTTCTAAAATCGAGAAATGACTGTAGTGTTTGAGAAGTCTTACACCCTCAATATTTTATCAGGAAAAGGGGCAAATATTGTATAAACGTCGGAAACCGATCAGGAACATGAATGCTCGTGGTAATTTTCGATCACAGAAACGCACATATTGTTCGGTTCTTGACGTTTCTAACTTATTTGACCCTTTTTCCGAAAAAAGTAGGGCGTGGATCTTCTCTGACACTTTAGTTTGAGAAAAGTCGTATTCACGAGATCTTTCTCAAATACACCTAATATTGCTTATTTCAGCTTTCAAGAAGTTACCCAGGGAGAAATCCCCCATGCGATCGGTCTTACCCTACAGCATTTCCACAAGGAATTCACGATAACACGACATAACAAAAATTCAGTTCTCTCTTTTATGTTCCAGAATTAAGTTCACAGTTTGATCTTTTCCCTAATGATGACAATATTCCTGATGTTTCTCTTGGGGGTTCTCCTTCTTCTTCTTCTGCTTCTTCTGAAAGAAATCATTTACCAGAGATTGACCTGAATTATCCTCCTGCCGACTGTCCTGTTCTTGCCAGGTCCAGGTCTCCCCCTTCCGGGTCTCATCCTGGTTCCAGCTCGAGAGCTCCACTTACGAAACTTCCATCTTTGGAAGGTTATGGACTTGGACGTGAACAACTAAGATTTATTCGTCTGCTTCCCAATAGGAATCTACACCGAATATTCGAATTTCGAAGACACACTTTTCTTCCGATAAAGGGATTAAGATAAGGATAGGATATAATCACTATGAGCCTATGCCAAGACAAGAACAAATTGTATTATCAACATCCGATGGAGACGTATTTGCAGTATTGGAGACTTCTAATGTGCTTGGTGGAATATACGCATATTCTAATCACTGTAATAGACGGGCAAAAGTAAACATGATCAGCGGCGCGGTTACCCCAATGACCCAACAAGAAGTCGATGACGTTATAGTAGGTGCACGCCGCCCAATCAGTGGAAATTATAGAATACTGCGAGTAAACCCTATGTAAAGTTGTAAACCACATTTCACTATACCATTATTTCAATTAAGAAAATGTAAACAAGAGTAATACGGTTTTGATCTGAAGTTGGATTGAAATCTGACATGCAACTTATTAAAAAGTCATTATTGTTTAATGCAATTGTTTTATTAATTTTATCCACAATTAAATTGAAACTTGGATAAACTATCTCTTTGACACGAATCATTTTCTGTGAATCTTAATAATTTTCTACATAACGATTAAAGTTTTTAAAGCTCTACAGGTTTTGAGACACACATTCCCAGTATGATGCGCCAAAGAGGTTGAGGTACAGTTAGTCCTGTGCGAGCTGTATAAAGGTATAGTCCTACAGAAAATTCGGTTACCCAGGGGCGCAGATGGGGACCCAATACTGGGGGCGAGCCCTAAAAAAGGTCATTAGAGAAAAGAAAAAACTGCAAGTTACAAAAAAGATTAATTTAAAAAAATGATGCACGAAATAAATACACACTGGTTAATCACGTTTTAACAGGATGCATAGTTTATGTTTTATTTGTAAAAAAAATTGAATTTTTTGGGAAAAAGACACGAACTACGAAAAAATAAATGGACTTATGGAACGCGGTGTTTTTTTAATTATAAAAACAGGACAGTGAAAATTTGTCTGTTTCAATACCCATGCATATAATGAATTGTAATAATATAAATTGATTAAAACGATACATTTTTCAGGGTAGATAAGAATAAAATTTAAAGCAAAATAATGAACAAAAATATTAAAGTATTCTTTTTTAATCAA
>NC_046657.1:42920623-42922218 GCF_010883055.1 Belonocnema kinseyi
TAATATAAATTGATTAAAACGATACATTTTTCAGGGTAGATAAGAATAAAATTTAAAGCAAAATAATGAACAAAAATATTAAAGTATTCTTTTTTAATCAAATTTGTATTTTATTTTGCAATAACTAAATAAGCAAACCCGGCCCGACGTACAAAAATAAATGCCATCTACATTTGATATAATAGTGTTATACGTATTGAAGGAGCTTTAACAAAAGATTATGAATGTTATACTTTGAAAAAACCAAATCAGTTTTATGGAAATTACAAAAAATCGAAATCAACTATAATTTACTAAAGAATAAGTGATCTCTCAAGAAATAGTGTGCTTTTTGCTCATAGAAAAAAGCGTTAACGGCTACTTTTTCAAAAATGAAAACGAATCGAAAGAGTAAAGTGCAGACATCGAGCGCAGAGGCCGCAATTATTAAAAAAGTCAATTTTTAGTCGATGGAATGTAACCTTTTAAAAAGTGCAATGGATTATTTCTAGAAATTTGAATTGCAAAGTAATTTGTGTTCTTGATCTTTATACTTCTTTTTAGCAGTCTGTGCAAAAAATTTTAATTTTTAAGAAAAAAAATCCCTTGCTAAAAAAATGGTTTACATTAAAAAAGAATTTATAAAAAATGTATTACACATTGTCAGCAATAGCAATAGCAAAACAAGAAATCTGTCATTTTACGATAGATATTTTTAAATAGAAGGTGAAAATTATTTCAAAACCCTGACCAGGGCCTCTCTGCATAATTTAAAATAGAATCGGTTATCACCAATTCAAAACAAGATATTGTTCTTTTAAGGTTAAGGTTCTTCAAGAATAATTCTAAAACGAGAAATATAATTCTTATATTATATATCGCTTTTAAAGTACAAGGAAGAAACTACCTTGGTTCCAGTTGTAGGCTTTTTCATTTTTCAAGCATTTTCCCAAGCTTTTGCGCTGACGAATCTTTTCAGGCTCCACACGTATTTTTAATTGTCACAACTGAAACACTGGCTTTAGAAAAACGAAAAAATCGCAGCATTTCATATTTGCGTGCTTTTCGTTTTTCGCGAGGAAAATTCCATAATAGAATTTTTTTAAAGAACAAAACTAACATCTACCTTAATTCTAAATTAATTTCAAACACTACACATTGCTCATTCTTAAAGAAAAAGTATTTTTCTGCATTTCCTCATGCGATAATTCAAAATCTACCTGGTATTGAAGCATTTTTTTCGCTCCTGTAGAATAACGAAAATGTAAATTAGCCCCTTTTGCCGTTTTAATGAAAAGACAATTGCTTTGAAATGCGATAACTCGTATAGAAGAAAATCTAGACCTTTTTTAAATGAGCAAGAAAGATGATGAAATTCCATAATTTATAAAAAATTCTGGAATTTCTCAAATTTTTACCCAAAGCTAACCTCAAACTCTTTGGAGCCCTCAAGCGGCGTAGATGGTCGGAGGGGCGCAGTCGACCTATTACGATGTCACAAACCTGGCGCTCCTATTTGCTTGCTGTCACGGTAGGGTATCACCAATTCTTTACTTGAAGCAATGTTATCGGCTGTTCCACGATTTTTTAAGGTAATCTCTGAGTTCTAAGAAGCA
>NC_046657.1:42922318-42923907 GCF_010883055.1 Belonocnema kinseyi
TTTGCTTGCTGTCACGGTAGGGTATCACCAATTCTTTACTTGAAGCAATGTTATCGGCTGTTCCACGATTTTTTAAGGTAATCTCTGAGTTCTAAGAAGCAGTAACTGAAATTCTTTTCCAGATGAAGGAAGGTTTTATTTTTCCGTGCCAAAAGTGTCAAGTTCATTCCAAAAAGTAGCATTCGCGGGAGTGCTGTTGAAATTTATCGTTCGATACAATATAAAGAGTCTTTTACAGCGAATCATCACCAGTGATAAAAAATCGATCTATTAGGAAAATCCTAAATGACAAAAATTATGAAGTACGTCAGGTATATCCGGCCCATTGGTGTCAAATACCAATATGCACGTTATAAAGAAAAAAGGTGTTGTGTAATATGAACTCCTAGAACCGTCCGAAACCATCACCGGGAATCCCTAACGACTACAGCTAATGCTTCCAAACTGATTTCTAAAAGAAAATCGGCTGGAGTGGAACGAAAGACACGAGAACTTGATTCTGTTGCATGACAACGCGAGGCCCCATATCGCTAAACCGATCAAAAATTACCTAGAAGAAGTGAAATAGGGACTCTTTTCCCACCCGCCCTACCTTCCATACATCGCCCTATCGGATTTCTATCTGTTCCGGTCAATGCAGTCACCTGTTTGCGGGAAAGGTGATGAAGAACTTCCTGTCTATAAAATTAATAAAACAATCGCCATAAACCATAATGATTTTTTAATGTAATTATTACCAGTTACATGTAAGATTTTAATCCGACTTCGCATCACAATACTGATTATCTTTTAGCTTAAATTTCCTTAATTAAAATGAACATATAGAGAATAGTGATTTACAAAATTAAACAGAGTTTACATGCAGTACTTTATAATTCCCTATGATTGGGCGACTGGCACATAGTACAATTTGTTGTCGAATTTGCATATACTCATAATTATTATATACTTTTCTTATTTTAATTCCTTTATCAGCGGGAAAAGTGTATCTTCGAAGCTCGAATATCCGCTGAAGATTATTCAAGGGAATTAGCCAAATAAATGGAAGTTGATCAAGTTCACAATCATAACCGTCGACCGGGCACGGCGATCAGGATAGTTAGGAGGATAATTCAATTCAAGTTTAGGGAAATGAGTTCTTGTAGGAGAAGAAGAAGGTAGTTCCTTTTTGAAACCGAAAAAACTTAATCTTTTAGACACATAAACTAAATCAAAAATGATAAGGATTCACGCGTCAAAATAATTTGACGTGCTCCTTTCCTAAAAAATGCGTACATTTTCAACATATTACTTGAATTTACAATAAAAAGAGAAGGATTTTCAAAGAAATACATTAACTTTTGAAAAATAGTTCAATTTATAACTAAAAAAGATGAATTTTCAACCAACGAGATGAACGTGGATTAAACAATACTTTTGAAACTCTAGGAATATCGGATGCCTTATAAAGTTAACATTCTTTTCAAATTCAAATTCAAATTTTCCTTGCAAAGTGTCAAAACATTTAATTCAGAGCCGCAGAATTGAGCTATGCTCGCAATTTTTAAATTAACGCCATCTTGGATTTTTTAAATATTTTGAATTTCAGA
>NC_046657.1:42924007-42925637 GCF_010883055.1 Belonocnema kinseyi
TTTGCTTGCTGTCACGGTAGGGTATCACCAATTCTTTACTTGAAGCAATGTTATCGGCTGTTCCACGATTTTTTAAGGTAATCTCTGAGTTCTAAGAAGCAGCAACTGAAATTCTTTTCCAGATGAAGGAACGTTTTATTTTTCCGTGTTAAAAGTGTCAAGTTCATTCCAAAAAGTAGCATTCGCGGGAGTGCTGTTGAAATGTATCGTTCGATACAATCTAAAGAGTCTTTTACAGCGAATCCGAAACCATCACCGGGAATCCCTAACGACTACAGCTAATGTTTCCGAACTGATTTCTAAAAGAAGAACGGCTGGAGTGGAACGAAAGACACGAGAACTTGATTCTGTTGCATGACAACGCGAGGCCCCATGTCACTAAACCGATCAAAAATTACCTGGAAGAAGTAAAATAGGGACTCTTATCCCACCCTCCCTACTTTCCATACATCGCCCTATCGGATTTCTATCTGTTCCGGTCAATGCAGTCACCTGTTTGCGGGAAAGATGGTGAAGAACTTCCTGTCTATAAAATTAATAAAACAATCGCCATAAACCATAATGATTTTTTAATGTAATTATTACCAATTACATGTAAGATTTTAATCCGACTTCGCATCACAACACTGATTGTCTTTTAGCTTAAATTTCCTTAATTAAAATGAACATATAGAGAAGAGTGATTTACAAAATTAAACAGAGTTTACATGCAGTACTTTATAATTCCCCATGATTGGGCGACTGGTACATAGTACAATTTGTTGTCGAATTTGCATATACTCATATTTATTATATACTTTTCTTATTTTAATTCCTTTATCAGCGGGAAAAGTGTATCTTCGAAGCTCGAATATCCGCTGAAGATTATTCAAGGGAATTAGCCGAATAAATGGAAGTTGATCAAGTTCACATTCATAACCGTCGACCGGGCACGGCGATCAGGATAGTTAGGAGGATAATTCAATTCAAGTTTAGGGAAATGAGTTCTTGTAGGAGAAGAAGAAGGTCCGCCACGAGCAATGTCAGGAACAGGGTAACCATTAGGAAAAAGGTCAAGCTGTGAAGTTAACTCTGCAATAATAAAGAGGGGTTACATTTTTTCTATGTTGATATTTCCTGACTTCGTTGATTTCTTATAAGCTTAAGCAGAAATGTTAAGTGTATTTGTGAAATATATCGCAAATATTAGTAGTAGACTGTAGTTTCTTCTTGAAACCGAAAAAACTCAATCTTTTAGACACATAAACTAAATTAAAAATGATAAGGATTCACGCGTCAAAATAATTTGACGTGCTCCTTTCCTAAAAAATGCGTACATTTTCAACATATTACTTGAATTTACAATAAAAAGAGAAGGCTTTTCAAAGAAATACATTAACTTTTGAAAAATAGTTCAATTTATAACTAAAAAAGATGAATTTTCAACCAACGAGATGAACTTGGATTAAGCAATACTTTTGAAACTCTAGGAATATCGGATGCCTTATAAAGTTAACATTCTTTTCAAATTCAAATTAAAATTTCCCTAGCAAAGTGTCAAAACATTTAATTCAGAGCCGCAGAATTGAGCTATGCTCGCAATTTTTAAATTAACGCCATCTTGGATTTTTTAAATATTTTGAATTTCAGA
>NC_046657.1:42925737-42928251 GCF_010883055.1 Belonocnema kinseyi
CAAAGTGTCAAAACATTTAATTCAGAGCCGCAGAATTGAGCTATGCTCGCAATTTTTAAATTAACGCCATCTTGGATTTTTTAAATATTTTGAATTTCAGAGATCGCTTACTAAAGCGACACTTTATTTGATATAAAATTTTGCAAATACTCAATTGCAAACTACAGAAATGAACTATATTTGGAATTTTTAATTGACCCCATAATTGCTTTGAAACATTTTTAACATATTTATCTATCAAATTCTCACTGTCTACCTAAAGCCCTTTACATTCAGCCCTTTACATTACATTTTACATTCATTCCAGATAACAGATCTGTGTCTTATTCATAACATCCTAAAAAATACTTTCAGAAATATATGTACGATTTTAAACTGCAAAGTATTAAATGAAAATGTTACAATATTATTTATATTTATAGAAGATAAATTTAGATTATTTTGCTTTTTTATTATTCTACTATAACTAATAAGTTCATTAAGTTAAATAAAAATTATTATTATAAAACGAGGCATTCGGAATAAGCAAGAGAGTAATAATAAAGAAATGGTATTTCTTTTTCTCGTTTTAGTCAATAGTGAGCCAGAGTAGAAATGATCATGATTTTGTTCAAGTTGAGAAAAGACTGGTTCAATGTATTATCTTGTCGAGATTTCTGAAATCGTTGACGTTATCATGTCTTTCTGAAATATCTGGATTTAATTAGTCAGTTACAAGGACAAAAATGTATTAGTCTTGTGTTTTGTTACTTATTTTGCAATTAATAAATGGAATTATGGCAAACCATTTTTGTTGCGAAATTTCTCTCAGTTGTTACAGAAACTGGAGCTTGAATTGAAAAAAAAGAATTTTAAGATTTCAGGAAATGAAAACAAATAAAAAGCTGCATCAAAAATTGTCCATTTACTCAATCCATTTTCTATCGAATTTGAAATTTGGAAGGAAAATTTTTCTGACAAATTTAGTTGTTTCGTTGAAGATTCTCGTTTTTTCTCTTTTTTCTTTCTATTCTATGGACAGCTTGTCCCTATCTCACCATACAACACAAACTAACCATGACCTATTCAGTTTTAAATCTATCCCTACACTACGCCTTCATGGACAGAAGTTTGGTGGAACTTGGATTGAAGAAAGGCATGCATCCGCTATAGGTACAGGTAAATTTTAAGGCGCTGATTGGATACTAGATATTTGAAATGTTGGATGGTAGGGTGATCCTAAGGACAGACAATTATGTAATACAAGGATTGTGAGGAATCTCGCTATTCTAGGTTTACATGGAAGCAAGAAAACGGGATGCTAAATTACAGAGATAGAAGATAGGGTGTTAAATTAGGGACTCGAATTATGGTGAGTTCCTGATAGTAAATCGCATGGTATTTAATAGGTTTCGGTCTGATTATAAACGAGGGAGCAAAGCAACGTCCCAATCGATGGTAAAGGAGTGAAGTGAAAAGCCCCTTCTGGAACACTTTAAATGATACTATAGGTACTTGCGAATATCGGAAAAGAACTATTCTACTAAAATGTGTGAATGGATTTGGAGTCCAGCCTCTGGGTACGAAATTTCTGCTAGGTAATTCTTGCGATTCAAATAAAAAAATGGTAAGGAGGACACATTGGTTAGCTTTTGCTTAGAAAGAGGGCTTGTTTATTAAAAATTGTGAAAGACTGATATATCTTGTAAAATATATAAAGCTTATAAGGGGTTTCGACTATAAAACGGATCATTAATCCTTATTCTTCGAAACGAACTTAAGTTAAGAATGGAGAATAAACTTGAGGTTTGTGCAACGACTCAAACGATCATAATTGTCTGACCAAAAAATAGAGCTTTCAAATTAGTTTCCTTTGATCTTTTTTAGTTTTATTATTAGTGAGGGCTTGCATGTATTTAAATAATCTTACATAAAACAGTTTCGGAGATCACAAGGGGTCCGAAGAACTTGTAATTTTATTATGGTTATATTTTTGAAATTGTCAAACATCATAAATTATCGTATTTACTAAATTTAAGAGTCGAAAATCGGTATTACTGCAATTGACATTGGTTAATTTCAAAGTTATTTCACAATTTCTCATGTTATCAACTTGCTTTATAAAATACCGTTGATACCTACTCGTTTGAATCTTGTTATTTTTATATTGTGTTTTATTTTTCTTGACTTTAAACTTGTATATAATATGAATCATAAAAATAGTGGTTGGTCCCATTTGTGACCTTCAAGGTTTTTGATCTTGATTTAATTATTTTGCGAAAGTTCTTCGGGATTTTCACGAGATCTCAGCTTTGAGAGCTCCGCCCAAAGATATTAACCGGCGGGAAGTAAACGTCACCAAATATTTGAAACCACCGCGTATTTCGGATCGGCGAAGGTGGCGATTCAGTCACCGCCGTAATCTACTTTACGGGAAAACATAAGATCAGGCTCTCATCAGCGTAGAATTCACACCTGGATGGTAAAACAACTTCCTTCTTTTTTCTAAACATTTACTTTTGTTATTGTTAAAGT
>NC_046657.1:42928351-42936941 GCF_010883055.1 Belonocnema kinseyi
GAAAACATAAGATCAGGCTCTCATCAGCGTAGAATTCACACCTGGATGGTAAAACAACTTCCTTCTTTTTTCTAAACATTTACTTTTGTTATTGTTAAAGTTATTTGTCACAATTAAAACATAAGGTGCGTGTCTTTACAAAATGATTATCAATAAATTTGCATATATTTTTTTAAACAGATAATTTCGGTCTAATCATTTTTCCCGTATTCTGCTTGGTTTGACTGCGAAATGAAAATTTTTTCATTCATAATGTGATGTGGGATCCATATTTGAATTTTCGATATTTCTACAAAATTTTAAAAGTTCTTATTATAATCCTCCAGGTCTTTGAAAACTAAACATTTTTCGTCTGTTGACTTTTTAAAATTTCGTGCGTTGTGGGTTTCTTATTTAAAAAGACCATTTAAGATATGTGAAATAGAAGAAAAATTTATTTAGTGTCGAACTTACAAATTTTATTTGTAAATTTAAAAAAGATAATTTTACGCAACTTTCGCAATTTTGACGATGACAAAATTAAATTTTATAGGACTAATCACCGAGCGGAGAAACAAGAGACGACTTCTCAATTAAAGAAACAGTCTTCATCTGAGGAACATGGAAAAAATTAGTCTTTTTGCCGAAGCCTCCAAAAGCCCAGAGCGCGGATTTCATATTGATTTAAATTAAGTTACAATGGGTATCTTGTGCAAATGCAATAATCCGAAATTACACACATTGTAGATCGGTCACGGAATCAAATTCTACAAGAATTTAACGTCACAATCAACTTCAAATTAAGACAATCGAGTCAGCCGTAGTTTGCTTATCCTTTTTAAAGTGTCAATAATGAGCAGACGAGGGGAAAATTAGGTTGACTGGTTCAAAATTTAAACATTGCTTTAGTTGATTAATTGAATTCAAATTCAACTATGGTAGTTATGCTCATGTGTCAATTGTTTGTTCATCCTTTTTGATGTCTCAGGGATAAAGAAACAAGGAACGCCAGGTGTAATCCACGGATCAATTGAGGCTATTGTGGGGATGATGGAATAGTGATCGACTCAAGTTCACCTCAGGCTTCAAAACTAAACATTACCTAGATTGGAGTATCCCGCCAGGATGATAAACTTTCAATTAAATTTTATTGAAATCAATTGCATGATAACATTAATTTATTGCTTGCATTTGACCCTGATTACTTTCGGTTATGTAATATCTTTTGACATTTTGAATATCTGTGTATCATTGAACCTCTTATTTAAATTTAAATCTGGGACGAAGGGGCCATTGAGATACCACCGTACGTGTTATCCATGTATGAGGACGACCTTAGACGATACTTGGGCAATAGGGGGGAGAACATAGCGAGATCTTTGGACATTCTACGGGTTCAGGCCCTAAGAGTCCGAAGAAGGACAATTTCGGTACCAGAAGTGTCCCAACCCCTTGAGTCACACCCTCTTCCGTCATCTTCCGTGGCTACTGAGGTTCATACTTTAGTCACTAGTACATCCTCTTTGTTCCGTTATACACGGCCGGTCACAACATCGGCTATCTATACGACATCGAGCCTTTTGGGCTACAGTGGGGTCCGCAACCCTGAATACATTCCTGGCCACAACGGAGGCGTACCACGACAATCCACTTCTTCCCGCCTGCACTATGACAACCCACAATTGTCCTCAGCAGCCAATAATGTCCCGAATTCGCGATCGTTCATGCATCACACCCTGACCAATCCAAATAGGGGAGGGAGGGCAATCCATTTGCGCCATCTTTAGGATTTGTTCCAATCCGATTTCAGTCTATGCAGAGCATAGTTCAATCAGGCAAAGGCCTGAACGGTATTTCTTCGGTTCACAGTACAACCTTTAGTGTTGCAGGGGTAGCACCTGTAGTAGGGGCAAACTCTGTGGCTTTCCACGCCGTTCACCGCTGGACCACAGCGATTTATCAACTACTTTCAGCAGGACACCAATGAAATGCCTCCCTCTACCCTGCCACCGTATTCGTCAATTTTTGCGTACTCTATTCAGTCAAGAGCGGCTATGCCTCCTTCCATGCGGTACTCCCATAATAGGTCCCGCCATACAACCGTGGATATTATTGTAAAAAATTGGGGCGTCACGTTCAGTGGGGATAATGAGACTAGTGTAGAAAACTTTTTAACGAGGGTAGAGAAGGGGCGTTCGGTATCAGGTCTGACGGATGAGGAATCGATTAAAGGGATTGCATTCATTCCAGAAAAATTACCCCGGAAATTATTCGCGACGAAAGGACCGATGATTTTCTAACATGCTTTCAGGGTCTCTTCCTCAAGTTTCAAGAGCCGGTGACCATGAAAGAGCAGATAGACCGAGCCCATCGTAATCTAAGATCTGATTTTCAAAGGCCTATTCGTTGCTTCGAGTTTTTTGATTATAATCAGTTAATGCTGCTTGCAGTAGAAGTGAAAAGAACAACGAAGTCAGATAAAGGAGAGCATTCGCCGCCTAGCCCGGAAGATTCATTATTCCCTGAATTGGCTTATACCAAAAACAATAAAATTTCAGAATTTTAGAATAACAAATGGCTGATACAATATGGAGGAACAAAATTTGGAAAAATGTAGGCAACTTTACGAAATTGTCCATATTTACATTTTGCAGGTCGCTGAATCCAAATATTGCAGCAGAATTCACGAATTAAAAATAACATCCAATACGGCGGAAGAAATATCGAGAAAATTCTATTTTAACAATTATTGCATGAATAAAACTTGCATCACTTTCGTCATTCTATTCTTCTATATTTACATTGAGAACAATTTTTTTTAGAAATTATCACAAAGTGAATGTGCATGAAATCTCCATATAGTTTTTAAAATTATTTTTAAATGATTTCTTTTATTTGCAGACAGGTAATTAACGAATTAAACTTTTTTTCAGTGTACTTGCTGTTGTTTAAGAAATCTCCTTATGCCTTATTATAAAACTTGTGCCATAACTCGCTGGCATCTTCGGAATAGTGGGCAAGACCCACTGTTTTAGGTGAAGAAAATTGTCAGGCTATTTGGCATCCATGCTGCAATAGTTTTTGCAAAGACCGTGACTTTGCAAAACCTGATGAGCTCTTACTTCAATGGCATCAAATAGATTTTTCTGGTTTATTGTTTTTTGCACTTCAAATGGATATACAAGATATGCAAGAGATGCTCGAAACTTTTGATCTCACAGTGCAAAAGACCCAATCGCAATTTCAAAAAGGAATCTGTACGAGCAAATACATCTTCTAAATTTGTAAAATTATGCACTGCTCCATGAAAAATTGGGCATCTAGACCTATTCCAGCTATTGTATTGACGCATTTGCCGGCATATAAAGTTTTCGAGACGTGGAATTTCACGTTGGCACGTTTTCCATTCTTCATTCGGAATGTATAAAAAACAAGAGCATTGATTTCCTCATTTACTCCATTATTTTCTTTTATTGTAGCAGCTGCATCTACTTTCTCAAGTACAATGCGCAACGGTCGAAAAAAGCGAACACTTTGGGGGACAAGGTTTAACCACGAATCTTCAGAGGAACTACTTTTCAATTGAATGACAATAAAGCTGCTGACAAAAAGTGATTTTTGTGGGTCAGAACGTTCGTAATTTTGATCTACACACTTCTGCTGAGGGTTAAGATGTGTTGAGAATTTACCGAAATCCAAAGTAACGATCAATTGCAAATTCCACATATTTTCCAACTGCACAGCAACATCACATAATCGTTCAGAGGTTTTCTTTAAGAATATTTGTAAGGGAAATATAGTTTCAATTTCAGAAATGCTTAATTCATTTATTTTTTGCAGTTCACACTCTACCATAGCTTCGTAAAATTCATCATATCATGGATACAATTTGCACTTTCTGGATAGACAACCCTTTATCAATTTTTTATAGGAGTTGCTATTTAAATTATTTTATAAGTAGAAAGTTTAAGCACTTTCTCCCGAATGTCTTACTTCATTGCATTCGCCCTTATTTTCTTTTTCACTTTAAAATTCTGCTTCACAAACTTTTCTCCTTTTATATATGTTGCAACAGCGATTTCCAACTTCGGGTTCAACAACTGTTAACCTCGTCCTGGCCAGGGGTGGCCAGGGCGGAAATCGTTGCTACCTAAAATAACTGGAAGCCACTTACCTATCAGCGCGGCCCGACTTAGTCTTCGATTCCACCGAGCCCGTGGGTCACACCCTTTCGACCCAGGAACCACCCACGAAGCCCTTTGAATTTCTTTTGACTAGGCGCCAGGTAGGTTGCCCTACCCGAGCCCCGTGGAGTTGAGACTTTTGCCCCTTCTGACATATTGACCAGCGCCTCTTACACGACTACACGAGACTATGGAAGGGATTGGTTCCGCGGGGTTGGCTGACTTCTTTGACATTTAACATGTTGTTTACCGTCTGTCACTTTTCTCAGGTGGACAGCTGGTTTGTCGGTTAATTTCCGTGTCATGTCTTAGCCGCTACAACGTTAATCTTCAAATAACTAACTTAAAGACGTTAACTAGTGAACTGAAACTAGGGTTGGAGTTGCTGTGGACTTGTTAAATATTATACTTTAATCCCTTACAGCTTACAACCAAGTACAATATTAATTGAAACTACACTTTTAAATACAATAAAATGTTATTCAGTAGTCTAGTCCTGGATCTTGGCTAGACGGTAAGTACCGTTCCTAGGTAAAATGTACCCTGTCTTTTTTTTTTAAAAACAAGCACCTCGTTGTGGCTTCGGCGAGCCTTTACTTAACGTTAAAATTTAATTTTTGTAACTTTGTTACAATGTGTAGTGACAATTTCAGAAGCTCAGAGTTGTTTTCCGCAAATTTTAGTAGAAAATTTTTTCTTCATTTTAACATTCTTAAGACATTATTATCCAAAAAAATGTAACAATCGTATTAAAGCTTAAACAGAACTTACCCTAAATGATTCTACAGGAATAATTTATGCGCGATATTTTTGTATTGAAACAGTGGAATTATCAATATAATCTCCGACCACGTCAAGTGATAAAATTATAGTCGTGAGGGTTGAAAAGGTTTTTTGTTTAACTAAATTCACCCTATCATTTTCAATTTTTAATTGCTAGAAGGAAGATTGGCGGGGCGGTATTACGCCTACCATTTCCAGAAATGTGTAGAGGATCAGAATGATGAACCGACGGATATGAAGGAGTTCGCTAAACTGGATCGGATGTTGTTGGAAATAGTGATTTCGACACTGAACAGGAACGTTCTGACGATGAACGGGACACCCGGGAGAATTCGGAACGCAATTTTGATCTCTCTTTTTCGAGATGAGTTTCGCCCTGTGATTAAGCAGCGTAAGAATTGGAAAAAGTCAGTTCTTATTTGGTGCATTCTTGACCCACGTGGAATTGGCTCGGAGGCTTTGTGTTTCGCTGGTGGTAGGAGCCACCACTGTCGCTGGTCACCACAAACGTCAGAGGAGACATCCCTAGGGTTCGTTCAGGTTTTTCACCAAGTGCACCCGGGTGCACTCGGACTCGTTCACTGGCGCTGGGTGAGTGGGCGGATCCACCCAGGTGAACCGTTCAGAAATCACGAGGTTAAAGGGTGGGGGTCACTCGATGGGTGACTATTTCACCCGTCGAAAAATGGCAGGTGGAAGTGAGTGAATACTCAAATTGGCGGGAGGAATTAGCGGGAAGTTGGAAAGTTAGCGCACATATAGAATATGACTCGTGAAAACTTCGTTATAAAGAGAAAAATGAACGTCAGTATTTAAAATGTGCTCATTCATTGCTTGAAAGTAAAGTATTATATATACTCTACAAACATTTTCATTAAAATTTTGCCAAGATAAAAGTGACTAAAAATATATATGCGGCATTAGAAACGAAAATAAAGAACAGGTGCTCTTGGCTCATATTGCATCATGCCTGGGGCGGGATGAGCCAGGCATTGGGGCGAGAAAGGTAATTTAATTAAATGACTTATTATATGTTAGTCGTAATCAAACGTCATGTTAAGTTTGAGTATTTTGAAATGAAAACATATGTTACACATAGCTTTCCGAAATTGAACGGAAAATTTAAAGTATTTAACTTCAAAATGATGTAGTCGTTAATCCTAACCTCTGCCGTAACTAACACTATAAAGAGTAAATAGAAAAACGAATTATATCCACATATCTTTTAAAAATTATATTACAGAAATAAATATAGCAATTTTTCGACTTGACCATGTACATTAACTCAGTTATAGATAAATTATACAATACGTAAACTCCCAAATACTAGAATGGTCTACTACAATTACTGCTGCTGTCCTACTTTTTTGAGAATTTTTGTCCACAAAATTAGTTTTTTTATACACTTACACCATAATTAGCACCTTGCACAATCTGATAATATAAAACATTGCACCATAACCTACTGAATGCTACACTAAGAGGATAGGTTAATGTACAGGAAGAGGTGGCTCGTTCCGCCCCACATGACATTTTTAGTCAAATAAAAATTTCACCTATTTCGGTTTTACAATTATATGTAAATCTATTAAATACTTAAGGCCTAATAAATATGTTATCTAAATAACTACTGGAAGACATCTAATATGTTATTTTGCGTGATTCTTGAATCTTCTTAACAAATGCAAAATATCAGAATACAGATCTTAGAACTTTTACTTTCGTTTTTTCCACATTTATTCAACATTTAGCGAAAAAATGTTCAAAAAAGAAGTTTGATAATGTGTTTCCTGATATTAATACAAAAAACATTTACAAAATAAATGATAAACAACGAGAAAATTAAGAGACTCATCTTATCGCCTATGTACATCTCGCCCCACCCTACCCTAAGTTGATGTGAAGAACATGAATACTTTTTAGGTTATGGCGCAAACATCATCGGTTGCAACAATAACTGGTTTGATGCAATTGCAGCAACAATTATTTTCTTCCGCTGGCTCTCCATTGTGTCTTGTTAAATATAAACATACCCTGGCACCACACTTCGCAGTTCACTTTCGTAAACCACGCCCCTTTTCCAGGTTCACTCGATAAGTGCACTTGGTGAGAAACCTGAATGAACCCCTAGATGGTGGGACGCCATCGTCCCAACTCTAAGAAGGGAGTCAAGCGAGACGTTCCGGAACAAGTGGTGGGAGACGCCATCGTCTCCACCTCCGTGAACGGGGACAAGCTGGACGATCAGAAGGGAGCGGTAGGAGGTGCTATCGTCTCCGCCTCAGTTTCAGAAAAATTGAAACCAGCCTGTTCGCCCTTGGACCTGGAAGGGGATCGGCCACTCACCGAAGGGGCCGTGGATTGCGCGACCCTAGTCCAGGTCAAGCTGAACGCTGGATGTAAAGAAACACAGCCGCAAGAGGTGCACGCACCGTGGCCCGATCCACCGAGGACAGCGGGTTTCTCCCAGCGAAAGTAGGTGTGCTGAGGGACAATTTGTGAACTCTGTGGGGGGGGGGGGGGGCTACTACCTCAATAAGAAATACCTTCATTTTGGAATCTTTTGCATTATTTTGTTGGACGGTAAGAGATAAGTTAGTCTGTAGAAATCATCTTAGATTGAAATGACCCAGGATTATTTAAGGAAAATCATAATTAGGTATGTAGTTTCATCATGGGAACTTTAGTAATGTTAAGATTTAGTATAACGCAATCGTGGAGTTAGCTATTATCATCAAGCAAGATTTGCTAGTATAATCTGAGGTTGGCAATGAACCAGTTTCAAAGAAAATTTTAATTTTATGTGGTAAAGAGACACAGAAGTAAGGGTGCCTGCTAAGTACTTTCCCCGGTGGTTGGAGTCTTGTAAAAGAGAAGTTGTGACGGGGTAGTATAGACCCAAAACAAAAACTTATTAAAAACAAATACTTAACTTTCACGATCTTGCTGGGGAAACGGGCTCAGAGAAGTACGGGAGACGAAGCCATGGAACAAGGAATAAAGGTTTCCCAGAACATGCGCAGTGGATAAGATCCCTGCTCGCACAGGAGTGCTGGGAAATACAGGATCATGCGACTGCAGAGAATCTGCTCATTGGCAGGAGTCAGTGTACTCCGTTGAACAGAAGAGAATCGAACACGACCAGTGCCGAGCCGCCAATCTTGTTGATCGACGTCGCGCCACCATGCTGCGGGGAAACTATCTGGCAACTGTCCCGCTTTCTCGTGGTGCCTTTGCCTCTACTGATCTATGGTGTCGATTTCGTGACATTAGTGACGATGAGGCTCTGACTTGAGACGACGAACGGAGACGCCACTCGCTAACATTCATTCGTTACTCTGCACCATGGGTACGGTGTGACTCCTTACGAACACCACTCTACTGGAGCGGTCGAAGCAGCAATAACATATCTTAATCTTAATGTAAATTTTGATAGTTTCGCCGTAAAACTATTTGGCGCCCTTCTGATAAATTGTTGAAGTCAAACTTATATTTGAAGATCATAATATTTCTAAAAAATGCATGATTGGGCAAAAGTCCAGGTATATATATAATTAAAAATTTGTCATAAGGACAACCGCAGGATTTCGCCGGGAGCGGGTGCTAATCTGAAAAATTGCACCCGCTTCCAGCGAAATCGTGGT